>NC_069505.1:362944311-363016811 GCF_027579735.1 Bombina bombina | reverse complement strand
TTCATTATTTATTTTGTTCTGCTTTACTGTAATTTAATTCAGAATATTGTGGCTTTTCTAATTCATGTTAAACATGGAAGTGCAGACACAGCTTTTTTTCCACACAGTCATTGGCTGCACACCGAGTAAGTAATTTATAACCATTCCTAATTGGCCTCAGCAGAAAAGGTAACCTTAGTTACAATATGGGGACACCCACTGCTTTATGGACATTAACTTTGCCCTTCTTTTTTCAATATTTAAACAACTAATATAATTTGAAAAAATACAAATAATTCTCAGGCTAATCTTTGCTCTGAATACATCACTCAAGCAACAATTTAATTAGTGTTTAATGTCCTTTTAATCAGTGGTCAAGTCCTACAAAAAAAGTGTGGGAGCTCACCAAGACTTCCACCCCACTCACAATGAATATTGTTTTATACACACACACTGTATTTATATGTATATACTGTAATCTATACACTTTGGTTAATTAAAGCAAATTAAATCCAATGAATGGTTGTCTTTGGGGATGACACCCCCCTCGGTCACAGGGTCTCACCCACTTTAGGTGCAACAGTCCTATTTATGCCGAGTGGAGCTAACAAGCATTGCAGGGTGATCACACAGCAGGACCGCTGACAGGCTTGCATTTAGTGTATTGTATGAAATGCTACTGCCCATTACTAGATGATCTCACTATCCCTCCAACCAGACTATGCTACAGCTTCTCCCACCACCAGCAGCAGTGTTTACTGAAGTTTTTATGTTCTCTGTCCAGGGGGAACTTAGTTCCACCTCCAAAAACAGTGCAGGAACTCCATTCCCATGAGGTCCCGCTCGACTTGACCCCTGCTTTTAATGCTTATTGGCTGAAGGGACAATGATCACTCTATTTCTCCTGTTAAGTGTGGTCAGTCCACGGGTCATCATTACTTCTGGGATATTAACTCCTCCCCAACAGGAAGTGCAAGAGGATTCACCCAGCAGAGCTGCTATATAGCTCCTCCCCTCTACGTCACACCCAGTCATTCTCTTGCACCCAACTAATAGATAGGATGTGTGAGAGGACTGTGGTGATTATACTTAGTTTTATACCTTCAATCAAAAGTTTGTTATTTTATAACAGCACCGGAGTGTGTTGTTCCTTCTCTGGTAGACTTTGAAGAAGAATCTACCTGAGTTTTTTGTATGATTTTAGCCGGCGTAGTTAAGATCATATTGCTGTTCTCGGCCATCTGAGGAGTGAGGTAAACTTCAGATCAGGGGACAGCGGGCAGGTTAACCTGCAAAGAGGTATGTAGCAGCATATTATTTTCTGACAATGGAATTGACTGAGAAAATTCTGCCTTACCGATATAATGTAAGCTCAGCCTTAAATGCAGTAGTAGCAACTGGTATCAGGCTGTCATGTATGTATATTTACACTTCAGTATTCTGGGGAATGGCACTTCACTGGGATAATACTGTATGCATAAGACTTTAGCCTAATTTGCAGTGACTAGCAACAGGCTTTCTAATGTCATTTCATTTATTTGATGTTAAACGTTTTTGCTGGCATGTTAAATCGTTTAATTTTCTGAGGTACTGGGTGAAATAAATGTTTTGGGCACAGTTTTTTTTTTTTTCCACTTGGCAGTCGTTTTATTTAATTTAAGACAGTTTACTGATCTCCCTCACTGTTGTGTGTGAGGGGGAGGGGCCTATTTTGGCGCTTTTGCTACGCATCAAAAAATTCAGTCAGAAGTCTCTTGTCTTCCCTGCATGATCCGGTTCGTCTCTACAGAGCTCAGGGGTCTTCAAAACTTATTTTGAGGGAGGTAATCACTCACAGCAGAGCTGTGAGATTGTAGCTGACTGTGATATAAAACGTTTATTTCTGTACTTTTTTTCTGCTATCAGGGTTAGTTATCCATTGCTAATGGGGACAATCCTTTGCTAAAATTGTGTTTTTACCGGAAAAGATTTGATGTTATAGTTTCTCAGTTTATTATTTCTCAACTGTCATAACTTTTTTCTGTGCTTCTTAAAGGCACAGGATGTTTTTATATTATTTGTAAATTACTTTGAAAAGTATTTCCAAGTTGCTAGTTTATTTGCTAGTGTGTTAAACATGTCTGATTCAGAGGAATATCTCTGTGCTATATGTGCTAAAGCCAAAGTGGAGCCCAATAGAAATTTATGTACTAATTGCATTGATGCTACTTTAAATAAAAGTCAATCTGTACAAATTGAACATATTTCACCAAACAACGAGGGGAGAGTTATGCCGACTAACTCGCCTCACGTGTCAGTACCTGCATCTCCCGCTCGGGAGGTGCGTGATATTGTAGCGCCAAGTACATCAGGGCGGCCAGTACAAATCACATTACAGGATATGGCTAATGTTATGACTGAAGTTTTGGCTAAATTACCAGAACTAAGAGGTAAGCGTGATCACTCTGGGGTGAGAACAGAGTGCGCTGTTGATAACAGGGCCATGTCTGATACTGCGTCACAGTATGCTGAACATGAGGACGGAGAGCTTCAATCAGCAGGTGACGGTTCTGATCCCAATAGAATGGATTCAGACATTTCTAATTTTAAGTTTAAACTCGAAAACCTCCGTGTACTGTTAGGGGAGGTATTAGCAGCTCTAAATGATTGTAACACCGTTGCAATCCCAGAGAAATTATGTAGGCTGGATAGATACTATGCGGTACCGGCGAGTACTGACGTATTTCCTATACCTAAGAGGCTTACAGAGATAATTACTAAGGAGTGGGATAGGCCCGGTGTACCCTTTTCCCCCCCTCCTGTGTTTAGAAAAATGTTTCCAATAGACGCCACCACACGGGACTTATGGCAGACGGTCCCTAAGGTGGAGGGAGCGGTTTCTACTCTGGCTAAGCGTACCACTATCCCGGTGGAGGATAGCTGTGCCTTTTCAGATCCAATGGATAAAAAATTAGAGGGCTACCTTAAGAAAATGTTTGTTCAACAAGGTTTTATATTGCAACCCCTTGCATGTATTGCGTCTGTCACGGCCGCGGCCGCTTTTTGGTCCGAGTCCCTGGAAGAGACTCTTGACTCAATAACTATAGATGAGATTTCAAACAAGCTTAAGACACTTAAGCTAGCTAATTCATTTATTTCGGATGCCGTAGTACATTTAACTAAACTTACGGCTAAGAATTCCGGATTCGCCATTCAGGCACGCAGAGCACTGTGGCTAAAATCCTGGTCAGCTGACGTTACTTCTAAATCTAAATTACTTAACATACCTTTCAAAGGGCAGACCTTATTCGGGCCCGGGTTGAAAGAAATTATCGCTGACATTACAGGAGGTAAAGGCCATGCCCTGCCTCAAGACAGAGCCAAACCTAAGGCTAGACAGTCTAATTTTCGTTCCTTTCGTAATTTCAAAGCAGGAGCAGCATCAACTTCCTCTGCACCAAAACAGGAAGGAGCTGTTGCTCGCTACAGACAAGGCTGGAGACCTAACCAGTCCTGGAACAAGGGCAAGCAGGCCAGGAAACCTGCTGCTGCCCCTAAGACAGCATGAATGGAGGGCCCCCGATCCGGGAACGGATCTAGTGGGGGGCAGACTTTCTCTCTTCGCCCAGGCTTGGGCAAGAGATGTCCAGGATCCCTGGGCGTTAGAGATCATATCTCAGGGATACCTTCTGGACTTCAAATCCTCTCCCCCAAAAGGGAGATTTCATCTGTCAAGGTTGTCAACAAACCAAATAAAGAAAGAGGCGTTTCTACGCTGTGTACAAGATATTTTACTAATGGGAGTGATCCATCCGGTTCCGCGGTCGGAACAAGGACAAGGGTTTTACTCAAATCTGTTTGTGGTTCCCAAAAAAGAGGGAACTTTCAGGCCAATTTTGGATTTAAAGATCCTAAACAAATTCCTAAGAGTTCCATCGTTCAAAATGGAAACTATTCGGACAATCTTACCCATGATCCAAAAGGGTCAGTACATGACCACAGTGGATTTAAAGGATGCTTACCTTCACATACCGATTCACAAAGATCATTACCGGTATCTAAGGTTTGCCTTCCTAGACAGGCATTACCAGTTTGTAGCTCTTCCATTCGGATTGGCTACGGCTCCAAGAATCTTCACAAAGGTTCTGGGTGCTCTTCTGGCGGTACTAAGACCGCGAGGAATTTCGGTAGCTCCGTACCTAGACGACATTCTGATACAAGCTTCAAGCTTTCAAACTGCCAAGTCTCATACAGAGTTAGTACTGGCATTTCTAAGGTCGCATGGATGGAAGGTGAACGAAAAGAAGAGTTCTCTCTTTCCACTCACAAGAGTTCCCTTCTTGGGGACTCTTATAGATTCTGTAGAAATGAAGATTTACCTGACAGAAGACAGGTTAACAAAGCTTCAAAATGCATGCCGTGTCCTTCATTCCATTCAGTAGCTCAATGCATGGAGGTGATCGGCTTAATGGTAGCGGCAATGGACATAGTACCCTTTGCACGCCTACATCTCAGACCGCTGCAATTGTGCATGCTAAGTCAGTGGAATGGGGATTACTCAGACTTGTCCCCTACTCTGAATCTGGATCAAGAGACCAGAAATTCTCTTCTATGGTGGCTTTCTCGGCCACATCTGTCCAGGGGGATGCCATTCAGCAGGCCAGACTGGACAATTGTAACAACAGACGCCAGCCTACTAGGTTGGGGCGCTGTCTGGAATTCTCTGAAGGCTCAGGGACAATGGAATCAGGAGGAGAGTCTCCTGCCAATAAACATTCTGGAATTGAGAGCAGTTCTCAATGCCCTTCTGGCTTGGCCCCAGTTAACAACTCGGGGGTTCATCAGGTTTCAGTCGGACAACATCACGACTGTAGCTTACATCAACCATCAGGGAGGGACAAGAAGCTCCCTAGCAATGATGGAAGTATCAAAGATAATTCGCTGGGCAGAGTCTCACTCTTGCCACCTGTCAGCAATCCACATCCCGGGAGTGGAGAACTGGGAGACGGATTTCCTAAGTCGTCAGACTTTTCATCCGGGGGAGTGGGAACTTCATCCGGAGGTCTTTGCCCAAATACTTCGACGTTGGGGCAAACCAGAGATAGATCTCATGGCGTCTCGACAGAACGCCAAGCTTCCTCGTTACGGGTCCAGATCCAGGGATCCGGGAGCGGTTCTGATAGATGCTTTGACAGCACCTTGGACCTTCTGGATGGCTTATGTGTTTCCACCCTTCCCGATGCTTCCTCGATTGATTGCCAGAATCAAACAGGAGAGAGCATCAGTGATTCTAATAGCGCCTGCATGGCCACGCAGGACTTGGTATGCAGACCTAGTGGACATGTCATCCTGTCCACCTTGGTCTCTACCTCTGAAACAGGACCTTCTGATCCAGGGTCCCTTCAAACATCAAAATCTAATTTCTCTGAAGCTGACTGCTTGGAAATTGAACGCTTGATTTTATCAAAACGTGGTTTTTCTGAGTCAGTTATTGATACCTTAATACAGGCTAGGAAGCCTGTTACCAGAAAGATTTATCATAAAATATGGCGTAAATACTTATATTGGTGCGAATCCAAGAGTTACTCATGGAGTAAGGTTAGGATTCCTAGGATATTGTCTTTTCTACAAGAAGGTTTAGAAAAGGGTTTATCCGCTAGTTCCTTAAAGGGACAGATTTCAGCTCTGTCCATTCTTTTACACAAACGTCTGTCAGAAGTTCCGGACGTTCAAGCTTTTTGTCAGGCTTTAGCTAGGATCAAGCCTGTGTTTAAAACTGTTGCTCCACCATGGAGTTTGAACTTAGTTCTTAATGTTTTACAGGGTGTTCCGTTTGAACCCCTTCATTCCATTGATATCAAGCTGTTATCTTGGAAAGTTCTGTTTTTAATGGCTATTTCCTCGGCTCGAAGAGTCTCTGAGTTATCTGCCTTACATTGTGATTCTCCTTATCTGATTTTTCATTTAGACAAGGTAGTTCTGCGTACTAAACCTGGGTTCTTACCTAAGGTGGTCACTAACAGGAATATCAATCAAGAGATTGTTGTTCCATCTTTGTGTCCTAATCCTTCCTCGAAGAAGGAACGTCTTCTACACAATCTAGATGTAGTCCGTGCCCTGAAATTTTATCTACAGGCAACTAAGGATTTTCGACAAACGTCTTCCCTGTTTGTCGTTTATTCTGGTCAGAGGAGAGGTCAAAAAGCTTCGGCTACCTCTCTCTCTTTTTGGCTTCGTAGCATAATACGTTTAGCCTATGAGACTGCTGGACAGCAGCCTCCTGAAAGAATTACAGCTCATTCTACTAGAGCTGTGGCTTCCACTTGGGCCTTTAAGAATGAGGCTTCTGTTGAACAGATTTGCAAGGCTGCAACTTGGTCTTCTCTTCATACTTTTTCCAAATTTTACAATTTTGACACTTTTGCTTTTTCGGAGGCTGTTTTTGGGAGAAAGGTTCTTCAGGCAGTGGTTCCTTCCGTATAAAGAGCCTGCCTGTCCCTCCCGTCATCCGTGTACTTTAGCTTTGGTATTGGTATCCCAGAAGTAATGATGACCCGTGGACTGACCACACTTAACAGGAGAAAACAAAATTTATGCTTACCTGATAAATTCCTTTCTCCTGTAGTGTGGTCAGTCCACGGCCCGCCCTGTTTTTTATGCCAGGTCTAAATTTTTTAAATTATACTCCAGTCACCACTGCACCCTTTGGCTTCTCCTTTCTCGTTGGTTCTTGGTCGAATGACTGGGTGTGACGTAGAGGGGAGGAGCTATATAGCAGCTCTGCTGGGTGAATCCTCTTGCACTTCCTGTTGGGGAGGAGTTAATATCCCAGAAGTAATGATGACCCGTGGACTGACCACACTACAGGAGAAAGGAATTTATCAGGTAAGCATAAATTTTGTTTTTTAACAGAGTGTAAATCAATGTTTTAAATAAGCATTATTTATTTCCTGGCATTGCAATCAATGAGATTGTCTGAGCTAATTTTTTTTTGCAATATGCTCATTACTAAGGGGTATAAGAGAAGCATTTGATAGCATGTGTGCTAGTATAAGCATTACTGTTTATAACATGTTTATATCACAATAATGCCAGAGGGTAATTACATATGTACAGTGCAGTGTCAGCAATGTGTAAATAAAGTTGTAGCACACATGCGCGGTAGAGCGTCTCATGCCCCTTAGCAACAAATATAGTGCAAATACCACGGGAGCCCACAACTATATATATTATAATGGCACAGTTATCTGATTGATGTTATCACCAACAGCCTCTTCATATAAAAAAATAGCCATGGAGCAAGTATAGACTTTACACAGAAAATTAAGACAAGAAAACAGAAAACTTTAAAAATGTACAAAAACAATAAGGCAAATTAAAACTAAATATAATGTATTGAGAGGACTGCAAGAACAGAAATTAATGTATCACTTCCAAGTCACATTTATCTTGAATGATGTTTAGTAGCACACGTTAGTTGTGTGACGTTGGCTGTAAATGCTTCTCGTTTTATGTAGTAATTTATTAATAGAGTTGGCTGTGCCAAAAAAATTAATTCAGAGTAAAGCATTTACGTTTTATAGGAACTGAAGTAGTAAAAATGTGCAGTGCTTTTTATATTTCTTTAAATAAACTTGGTTTAAGATGAGGCCATAAAGCCTTAGGGACGATTCTCTATAGCTCTCTGGCTTGGCGAGATTATCTTGCAAGTCTTCAGTACTGCAACGTCCCACAAATCATTTTACAAAGGCACATTGTAGCTTGAGAGCTGTTTCTCTTGCTTTGTAGGGTTCTACATGTAACGCATATTACAATATAACGCTAAAAAAACAAATATTTTGTCTCCATGCCCTAACACCGGGCCTTTAGACTTTGCATTCCTCAAAATAATTCAAATACAGAATCATTTTCTTGGGCTTTAGAAATACTGACAGAACCACAGGATCCAAAAAAGAGAGCTCAAACCCAAAAAGGCACTTCAGTTCCCAGTTCACTGTCACAAAACTCCTGGTCACCCTACATGGTCTTTACAACTACCGTCTCGTTGGTCCTCCTTCCATCACCTTCTGAGACATTTATGTCAGACTTCTTCTGGACCTTTCTAATCACATAAAAGGAACAGCAGGATTCCAGGGATTCATTTTCCAAAGAAGTAAAGGGCCCTTAAGGTAACTTTACCCTCTGTTGGCACAGTGTGATATATGCAACAAAATGTAATCTGATTTAATGCAAAGTAACTTGCATTTCTGAAGACCGTATTTTATGTATTTATTAGGATTCATACAGAAAAGCATTAGGATCACATTTAAAGGGACATAAAACCTGAACATTTTCTTCCATGATTCAGATAAAGAGAAACACTTTCCAATTTACTTCTATCATCAAATTTGCTTTGTTCTCATGTTATTCTTCATTGAAGAAATATCTAGATAGGTAGTGTGCACATGTGTGGAGCACTACATGACGGGAAATAGTGCTGCTATCTAGTGCTCTTGCTAATGTATTACAATGTTTCAAAACTGCTGCCATATAGTATTGCAGACATGCACACTCCTGAACTTACCATCCTACTTTTCAACAAAGGATAACACAAAAACAAAGAGTTGTTTAAAATTCTATGTGGTATCTGAATCAAGAGAGAAAAAATTTGGGTTTTATGTTTAACTGACAATAAACATTTTGAGTAAATCCCATATTTAATTCCCTATAAAATTTGAATTAGGCATAAAAAGCTATGCAATATAATTTCATTATTTCATTTATAATATGTCTGTGCTGTTATTTACTTCTGACAATTGTACTTGTTCACCTACTCATAAAGGATTTGGAGAACATACTGCATACTTAAGTATGCCATCATTTTCCTGTCACCCAGAGGTTATTTAGATCAGTGCAGGAGCTTATTTACATCATCATTCTCCGTCTAGTTGGCTAAAACAGAAAAGGTATTTTTAAGGTTTTTCAATACAATGGAGTGAAACAATAAAATCTAAAAAATAAAATAAAATACATACATTACATACATAGATACATTACATTACATTACATACATAGATACATTACATTACATAGATACATTACATTACATTACATACATAGATACATTACATTACATTACATACATAGATACATTACATTACATAGATACATTACATTACATTACATACATAGATACATTACATTACATAGATACATTACATTACATTACATACATAGATACATTACATTACATAGATACATTACATTACATAGATACATTACATTACATACATAGACCTTTAGCAATACAGCACGTCTGTTATATACTATGTATACATTAAAAAATACATTTAATATTTAATACATTTAAACTCTAATAGCAAAAGTGGCCGGCAACATTAGAAGAATCGTAAATAAACATCTTGTTAGTTTATTCTTGCTGACTCATCTGCGTTATATGTATTTTAGTCTGATTTAAGGTTAATCAATTTTGCTTTTACGGTTGATTACACAGAATTTAAAGCACATTTGTAAAAGCAGCCTACAACCTTATCGTACTTCTTAATTAGTTTGCTAAAACTCCAAAATAAAACAAGAGAAAAATAATGTGGAAAAAGCAAGGACCATAATCAAGCTATTGGGTTTTTGTCATTTGTATTCATTTGTTAAGTGAATCTGTACAACTTCCCATAATTATCAGTATGTTTGTATCCTATATTTATACAAGGTCAACAGATAAGGGTATAGGATTTCTTCCTGCAAACTCATTTAAAGGGACAGTCTACTCCAACATTTGTATTGTTCAATAAGAGAGAGCATTCCTTTATTACCCATTCACCAGTTTTGCACAACCAACATGGTTATATTAAAGGGACAGTATACACCAATTTTCATAAAACTGCATGTAATAGACACTACTATAAAGAGAAATATGCACAGATACTGATCTACAAATACGGTATAAAACCTTTAAAAATGTCCTTAGAAGTTCCCAGGTTAGACTCGGACACCCACTGAAAGGGGCTGGGAAAGCAGACCCCCCCCCCCCTCCTTTCCTGCATATGGAAAGACAGATTACACAAACAGAAGCAAGCAGTAGTTTGTAAACCCGCATGTACATCTGATACTTTGGGGCTTGGTAAGGAGTCTGAAAATCAGCACAATGTTATTACAAAAATAAGCAGAACTATACATTGTTAAAAAACACTCCCAGGTGGGCTATATAAATGGATCATCTACAAAACATTTATGCAAAGAAAAATCTAATGTACGATGTCCCTTTAATATACATTTTACCTCTGTGATTACCTTGTATCTAAGCCTTTGTAAACAGCCCCCTGATCACATGGCTATTTATTTATTTATTTATTTATTATCTATTGACTTGCATTTTAGCCAATTAGTGCTGTGTCCAGCACAACTCCTCAGTTGTGAGCACAATGTTATCTATATGGCCCACATGAACTAGCAGTCACCTGTTGTGAAAAGTTAATAAAAAAAAATGTGATAAGTTTTTACATATACAGTGTTCTACACAGAGTAAGGAGAGCAGTAAAGGTGGAATTGTCTATTGGTGGTAGAAGATAAGCTCCTCTGAGACCTCTCCTGTACCCTTGATATATAGGTTTGTGGTCAAATGTTTGCAACCACAGCTTTCATGGTCTAGAACTAACCATGGTCCTATTGTAAGGCAGATAAACAAAGTCTGAGTTAGATTTGAGACAGAGATTCTCACTGCAGCTGTAAAAAGTTATTTTCCCGCCCTATCCATGTTACTAAACCACTTTGTATATACAGATATACCTCGAAGATATTGTGGGTTCGGCTCCAGACCACTGCAATAAAGCGAATAAGGGAGTCACACTGTTTCCCAGTGCATATAAAAGTTATATTTATACTATACTGTAGTCTACTAATTGTGCAATAGCATTATGTTTAAAAAAAAAATATTGACAAACCATAATTAAAAAACACTTTATTGCTAAAAAATGCTAACCATCATCTGAGCCTTCAGTAAATTGTAATATTTTTACTGGTGGTAAAATATATATATATATATATATATATATATATATATATATATATATATATATATATATATATATATATATATATACATGTATTAATTTGTATTTATATATGTAAATGTGTATTTATATGTTAATGTGTATATATGTGTTTATATGTGTATATTCAAGTGAATTTATGTGTTTATTTGTGTATATATGTGTATTCATGTGTATATATGTGTATACATGTGTATTTATGTGTATACATGTGTATTTAGGTGTATGTATGTGTATTCATGTGTTTATATGTGTATATATGTGTATTTATGTGTATATATGTATATTCATGTGTATTTATGTGTTTATTTGTGTATATATTTGCATTCATGTGTATTTATGTGTTTATATATGTAAATGTGTATACACGTGTATTTATATGTGTATATATATGTATTTATATATGTGTATATATGTGTATTCATGTGTATTTATGTGTTCATATGTGTTTATATGTATATATATGTGTATTCATGTGTATTTATGTGTTTCTTATGTATATATGTTGCAAAAATGGTGCTGATAGACTTGCTCGACACAGGGTTGCCACAAACCTTCAATTTGTAAAAAGAGCAATATCTGCAAAGCGCACTAAAACGAGGTAGGCCTGTATATCCTGTGTTAGGAATGAGTGGCAAGTGCACATTTACCATTGGAGGTAAACTACCCAATGGGGATCTATGTAGAGATTTTACCTGGGGTTAAAAAAGTGAGCTGACCAACCAGACATTTTCTTCTTTTAAGAATCGTCATCTGTCAATCAATTTGACAAAATTACATTCAATATAGCTGATTTATAATGCAGAATGTTTAATAACAAATATATTTTATGTTTATTTATTAAAAACACATACAGCCTTCTGTAAGAATGTTTTATTTATTAATGATCCCTGGTTGTATAGTAAGGATGCATAACCTGCCTCCAGTCATTAGAAATATATAAAGCAAAAGACAAACCACATCACTGACACTCACAAGGCATTTTTATAAATACTGAGGAACGTTTTATATATAAAAAAAATGTCATATTGCTTAGAAGCTGTTCTATTATATTCAGTCTGAACACCTTATACATTTTTATGCCTGAAATAACTTATTGTAAAAATCCAAACACCGTCTCTCTCTCTCCCCCTCTCTCTGTCAATGAGGGCTCCTTATAACTTGATAGACAGCAGAGACAAAAGCGTAACAGAAGGGAGAGGAGCAGAATACAGAGGGGAATACTCTCAGGGGATATTAGATAAATATAAGTTTCTATTTTTTCAAATGTAAAATAATGTTGCTTCACCTGACTTGGTTGTTACCCAACAAAGGACTAGATAATCAGGGGAGCGCTATTTAGCGCTCTCCCTCTCGAACGTAAACTTTGCTAGACGGAGGCTTTTTGCGGCATTGGGTAATAAAAATATTAATAATAATTATTTTAAATGATTATACATACTGTCAAAAATATCTATTTCTTCTTTGAATTATATATATTTTTTTAATGCATATTTTACATTCATATGTGCTTCACATAGAAAATAAAGTACTTTTAATTATTAAATATATATTTCTATATATATGTGATAATGTTAATGTAAAATACATATCTATACCTATATATATATATATATATATATATATATATATATATATATATATTCCTATAGACATATAGATATATATATAGATAGATACATTTAATTACGTATTTATAATAAAAGAACCTTATCTTATATGTGAAGAACATTGGAATGTGAAATATGTACAGTAAATATACAGTAAAACACAAATACTTAAATACATATGTACACTAAGGATCTAAGGATACCAAGAGAACAAAGCAAAATAGATAAAAGAAGAAAATTGGAAAGCTATTATAAATTGCATGTTCTATCTGAATCATAAAAGTTTTAAGGGACTCCAAGATTGTTATTGTTTAAAAAGATAGCTAATCCCTTTATTACCCATTCCCCAGTTTTGCATAAACAGCACAGTTATATTAATATAAGTTTTAGCTCTGTTAATACCTTGTATCTAAGCCTCTACCGTTATCCCTCTTATTACATGACTTTTATTTATTATCTGTTCACTTGCATTTAAGCTAATTAGTGCTGTGTGCAGCACAACTCCACGGGACTGAGCACAATGATATCTTTATGGCCCACATGAACTAGCAGTCTCCTGTTGTAAAAAGATAATAAAAAAAGCACGTGATAAGAGGCTGTCTGTAGTGGTTTACAAACAGGCAGCAATTTAGAGGTATATTAATCTAATCATGTTGGTTGTGCAATGCAGGGCAATGGGTAGTAAAGGCGTTATCTATCTTTTTAAACAATAACAATTTTGGTGTAGACTGTGCCTTTAATGTTGACTTTACTGCCCCTTTAAGCCTTACACAGGTGCTTTATTTTAGCTTGCTGCTTCTCAGCAGTTCATGGGCAGTGAGCCGGTATAGTGGGCATATGCAAGAAGCTGCCAATCATCATCAGCATCCTGCTCAGGACTGGCTCAGAGGCGCATGCGCATAACTGTGTGTTTAACACCTCTCTGGGGTTCCACAAACTTATCAAGGGACATTGGGGCAAAAATAAAAATGTTCTAATAAATCAGAGCATATTATTATTGTCGTTCATTTGTATCTTCTCAAAGGTTCTCAGAATAAATGTAAATGTATATTTTTTTTGGGTAGGAATACTAGTTCCAAACTTTACAACTGCAATATAATCTATCACTAGACTTTAAACGTACCATTCTTAAAGGGACATAAAACCCCAATTTTTTCATGATTCAGATAGAGCACACAATTTTAAACAACGTTCCAATTTACTTCAGTTATCAAATTTTCTTAGTTTTCTTGTTATCCTTTGTTGAAAAGCTGGGATGTTAGCTCATGAGTGTGCACGTGTCCACAACACTATATGGCAGCGGTTTTGCAACAATGTTTTACATTAGCAGGAGCACTAGATGGCAGCACTATTTCCTGTCATGTAGTGCTTCAGGCATGTGCACGCTACCTACCTAGGTATCCCTTCAACAAAGAATAACATGAGAACAAAACAAATTTGATAATAGAAGTAAATTGGAAACTTTAAAAAAAAATTATTCTCTATCTAAATAATAAAATAATTTTTGGGGGTTTACTGTCCCTTTAAATAATTTGAAACCTGAATGACATTTTCTATTACTTCCTTTTGTCCTCTGTTTTCCTAAAGATAACTTCATACATGGTTTAAAGGGACAGTCTACCATAGAATTGTTATTGTTTTAAAAGATAGATGATCCCTTTATTACCCATTCCCCAGTTTTGCATAACCAACACAGTTATATTAATATACTTTTTACCTCTGTGATTACCTTGTATCTAGGAACCTTCTTCCAGCCCCCTGATCACATGACTGTGACTGTTTATTATCTATTGTCTTAAATTTAGCATTGTTTTGTGCTAAATCTTAAATAACTCCCTGTGCCTGAACACAGTGTTATCTATATGGCCCATGTGTACTTTCTGTCTCTTTGTGTTGAAGAGAGATTTAAAAAGCCTGTGATAAGAGGCAGCCGTCAAAGGCTTAGAAATTAGCATATGAGCCTACCTAGGTTTAGTTTAAACTAAGAATACCAAGAGAAAATTAAAAGTCCTATCTGAATAATGAAAGTTTCATTTATAATAGACTGTCCCTTTAATGCAGCAGTTTGTAACCGCCTTCTATAGGAAGATATATGTAAGATGTTGTAAGCATTTTCTTTTCTTAAAAAATAGGTTTAACAAGATGCGTTTTTGGGAGACCTTACAAGCACATTACTAAAGAACATACTTTACATCTCCATTCTCATTACTTTATCATATTGATTATGCATCAGCCACATAGTGAGTACAGCTGATCCATTGCAAACTACTGATTGGCTAATGCTCTGTATCTTGTTTTGGGCAGTGCCATAGGATATGTTGGATGAATAAACTTTCCTTATATGTTTAACCCTTTAGGAGGGGGTTAAAGGGGCAGTAAACCTAGAAAATAATGTTATATAATTCTGCACATAGTGCAGAATTATATAACATTATCTTAGCCAAACTTTATGTAACATAATATTGCCTCCGAAATTTGATTAAAAAAAAGAGGGTTTTTCAGACCGCCGCTCTTGCTCTACTGAGCGGGTCTGGTTTTCCCCCGAGCACATCTGGGCAGCTGTCTAGTCACAGCCCGGCCCGATCGCGCCATTACACTCAATGCAGCTCACTCCTGCTCCTGCATTGAGTGTAATGGCGCGATCGGGCCGGAATGTGACTTGACAGCTGCCCAGATGCGCTCGGGGGAAAACCAGACCCGCTCAGTAGAGCAAGAGCGGCGGTCTGAAAAACCCTCTTTTTTTTAAATCAAATTTCAGAGGCAATATTATGTTACATAAATTGTGGCTAATATAATGTTATATAATTCTAAACTATGTGCAGAATTATATAACATTATTTTCTAGGTTTGTTGCCCCTTTAAACACGTTCAGGGAAAGGGTGGGTCAAAAATAAACTGCTTCAAGAAAATAGACCGGTTTCATTTTTAATTATTATGTCCCATTAAAATAAACTTGTTGTTTATTCTCTGGTGCTAACTAATTCATTAATTAATTGCTATTTCATTCTTTTAAAATATATATATATTTTAAAACAATATACCATATATATTTCTTTAAAAGATATCCCATTTATGCAACCTAGGAACGTTATTCGCAGTAAGTCATTTACAATGTCTACTTTGTATTTTACACCTGTGCTATTTTCTTGCCACAAAGAAACACAATTTAATCACAGATATATTCTTTGATGAAAAAGCAATTTGGATATAACAATGGGATAATATTATCTGAGCATAAATCCATTGCTGGCTGGTGAAACCCTGAGTTGAAAGCAAAATAGTTTTACTTTTCTTCTGTCTATTTTGCTGATATTCAAAGACAGATTTAAAGCAATTGATTTGCTATTTGAGACATTTTTAGAGCAGAGAATGTGAGATCAAAGCCAGCACAATAAAGAAAAATTGGTAATCTTCCCTCTGTACATTAATTTGTTTCAGCGTACATAATGGTGCTGTTATTTCAGCTGTTGCCTCCATAATGCTCCATTTTCTGAATAAGGCAGACGTAAATGGACAAGGGATTTGTTTTAGTCAAATAGATCCAATACCAGCAGGAACGACAGGTCTACACAAGAGGTTGGCTTAGAATATAGTGAGTCGGTTTAGCGCTCTCTTATATCAAATACATAGATGCCCTGCAATAAAGCAGTTCTTGAAGTCTGTGGTTTCATACTGTACTATAAGAGGCTACATTTGAATGGGGCGTTGAGATTAATTATTTGTACCGTTAACGTGCAAAACAAAATACTTTACTGCGTTACAGCATTTTAGTACTCCTCCATTGCTTATATATATAATACATAGGGGCCAATTTGCTAAAGTGCAGACGGACATGATACGATGTAGCGTATCATGTCCGCCGCACATCAATGCAGACAGCATACACTGTTTGCATTTATCATTGCACAAGCAGTTCTTGTGTACTGCTTGTGCAATGCCGCCCCCTGCAGTTTTGCGGCCAATCGGCCCTAGCAGAGGGTGTCAATCAGCCCGATTGTATAGGATTGGGCGGATTGAAGACCACAGCCTCAGAGGCAGCGGACAAGTTATGGAGCAGCGGTCTATAGACTGCTGCTTCATAACTACTGTTTCTGGCGAGCCTGAAGGCTCGTGCGGAAACAGGAGCATCAAGCTCCATTCGGAGCTTGATAATTCAGCCCCATAGTCTATGGCAAGAAGCATATGTGAGTATTTACCAATCACCAGCTAGTCCCTTGTAGGTGCATTGTTGGTCGGGAACTGACCTGGGTTTGTTCATTGAAGAGCATCTTAATCAGTGATGGCCAACTTCCTAGCACATAGCGGCCATAGATCAATATTTTAGGAGCCTTAAAAGGACATGATTCATGATTATGATTCATATAGAACATACGTTTTTAATCAACTTTCCAATTTCCTTCTATTATCAATTTTGCTTTATTTTCTTGGTATCCTTTATCTACTGTTCTTCCCTCCAGAGCCCTCCCCCCCAAAGCACACATGTTTAGTTACACTTTACCTAGGGCCACAAAACTATGGTGTTCGTCATATACTAGTGCCTAGGGCTTTATGTAGCTCCTCGGGAGCAGATCTAAGTAAGCATCTGCCCCTATCAAATAATCACTGTGTAGCATGTTGTAAGCTAAAGGTTCAGGTTACTATAAAATCCACCACCTCTAAGGGACATGGGAAGAAATACATTACTTTCAGTTACATCACAAAAAAGTAGGCAAATAAAATAATGAATGTACACTGCATTTTTTTCCTATTGATAGATACATATTTTAAGGGGTTAAACAGTATTTGACATTAAATTTACTTTGTACTCTTTTTTTTTTTTATACTTTCTTTTATTGAAGCAAATTAAGTAAATTTACAAACATTTTCTTTTTTAGTAAGAATGGGAACGAAATAATTTTCTACGACAGGTAGATTACAAAACAAAGACAAAATTACACAATTCTCCATACATAAACCCTCTTACTAGAACTAAATTTTAACTTGTGCTTCATTTTCATTTTTACCCCTGAAACCCCCCCCCCCATACCCCAAAAAGCATAACCTATTTATACAGTTGTAACAAAGAAAGATAGAACTAATTCTATAAAGAAAAAAAATGTATTTATTAATACTTATTGATACCACCTCTCTCACCCTTCCCCTCAGGCATATTAAACGCTCCTCCCTACCATAGTCCTAAAAGCACTGTATCCGTATTCCTAAATGGGAAGATTCATTGACTTTCTTCTCTTTCTGACCATATTAGAAAGAACTTCCGGACTTGCACCTCTTCATACATTGGTGTAGCAAACTGCTCTATGATCAACCACTCACTTAGCTTAGGTTCCTGTTTTTCTTTCCACTTTTTCATAATTAAATTTCTGGCGGACAAAATTGCCACATTTCGCATCTTACGATCAGAGCTGAATATCTGTTCTAAAGTGAAGTTAATCTCTTGTTCTAAATGTACATTCAACCAGAGCTCTATTTTTCTCCAGAATTGGTTTACTTTGTACTCTTGATATCCTTTTTTGAAAAGCATGCCTAGGTAGACTCAGGAGCAGCAATGCATTAGTGGGAGCTGCACATATATGCCTCTTGTCATTGGCTCACTAGATGGTCCTAGCTTGCTCACACTCTGTGTTTAACCCCTTTACAGGAACTAAACACATAACTACATGCAATCAATAGTACAATAATACATTTCCGTAACATATTGCAGCATTTTCTTTTTGCACTTGAGCGTCCCTTTATTGATGACATTTCACATTTATACAATCTTCTCCTGAAATGTTTGTCGTTCCCCCCCCCCCCCCAGAAAAAAATATATTTTTCCAACTCCTATACTGTGATTGGTTGTTTTTTTACAATCATTTTCCTTTGCACACAATGAGTTCAGTAGCTATGGCTGCAGTTTTATCCGGATCTTACAGTAACGTAACATTGCTAAACAGCTCAGAAATCCTCTGTCCTCACGTAGCATTAATAATTGTGCTGCGCTAATGGAATCTATCCAGAACAAGCAATTCTACTGGTCTAAACCCATTGCTATCTTCCCTGATACAGTCAGCATTTCCTCCCTCTCAGCTGACACGAGCCTCGCTTCCTCCCAACCTCCCAACTGCACAGTCTCCGGCTCCTGGTGAAGATTTGTATGTATATTATGTAAGTGTATTCATTATAATCCGAAAAGTTGTATCTTATTATTGTGCAAATGCTAGGACTATATAGTGAGTGCTGCGATGGCAGCTAGTAAGACTTCTTGTACTTGCAGTCTGGGTACATTTAATACAAACTATTAAGTTTAGATAAAGTTGTAAAATGTTTGCACTATAGTTTGTTTTCTAAATCTTGTGTAGTTTTTAGGAATAGTTTGCAAGTAACTCAGTGAGTGCAGCAACACAGTTGTATTACAGCATTCTAAGGATGTTTAAAGTCTGTTACGACATTTTAGCTTTATGGAACATAAATGTCAAAATTAATCTTACATGGTTCAGGTATTTGCAATTTTAAGAGACTTTCAGGTTTACTTCGGTTATAAAATGTACTTTTTTGGTAACCTCTGCTCTAAGGGTTTAAACACATATTTATATGCAAACAATAGTGCAATAATACAAGACTCCAAGGGGTCTATTTAACAAGGGCCGAATGGCCCCTGTTCCCCTTGTTTCCACGCAAGCCTTGAGGCTCGCCGGAAACAGGAGTCAAGAAGCAGCGGTCTTAAGACCACTGCTCCTAATCTCATACGCCGCCTTTGAGGCGGCGTATAGCAATCCGCCCGATCATGTACGATTGGGCTGATTGACACCCCCTGCTAGCGGCCAATTGGCCTCGAATCTGCAGGGGGCGATATTACACCAGCAGTTCACAAGAACTGCTGGTGCAATGATAAATGCCGACAGCGTATGCTGTCGGCATTTATCGATGTGCGGCGGACATGGTTCGCTATAGCGGATCATGTCTGTCCGCACATATATAAATAGACCCTCAACACATTATAGCTTTTTCCTTTTGTAATTTTATGTCCCTTTAAGATGTTTTATCCCTTGTATGTAGCCCGTCACTCATATAAGCAAAGGCATCTAGACAAAATAGTGATGTTTATGGGGTTTTACTCCATCTTCAAATACAGATCTTCATATCCCAGTTATATGTGTGTGTAAATATATATTTATATATTTTTTTTTTTTATTTACAGCTTTTGCCTGTCTTTAACATTATAATTAAATCTTTTTTTGCCCTGAATATTAACTTTTTGTTTTTGTCTTCAACTAATAAACTATGGGCTAGATTAGAGCGAAATGTATCACAAAATATATCACAGCTTTTTTTGCGCGTCAGAAATAGCGCACGTATTACAAGTTGAAAGTAAACACATTAGCTTGAGCGCAATTGAATTTAACACGCTGGTTAACTGTTACATGAGACAAAAAAGTTGGAAAAAACATCAAAAATACATAAGTACAGTTATACTCATAATAAAAAATATATTGCATTAAAAAGTTATAAGGGTTTAAAGATATGAGGCTAAGATTTTAGAAAATATCTGAACAAATAGAACATGGTTTTCTAAGTGAAGAACACTGAAATGTGAAATATTAATATTTCATGTCGGGTTAGCGTCTAAGCAAGGTTCTTTTTAACTTTTCGCGCTTCATTGAAGTCTACGGGGGAATACGTTAACGCGATCTTAGTGTGTTGCACTTTCACAAGAAGAAATATGGCTGTGAAAAGAGCTGAAGGCCGCGAGTGGCCGCCTTTTCCCACATGTCCATATCTATTACCCAGTGAAATACAGTTTTATGTCTTTACCTTATATTAGAATTATCAGTATGGTGCAATACTTATTGCTTTGGTGAAAATGTAAACAAGCAGGTTCTATAACAACTTGCAGTCGCATTAGATACACTACTAAGCTGGGCAGAAGTCTACAAGAGAAAAGTAATTAGACATTCTGAGAGACACACATGGACCTTCCAGGACAGGCTGTGTTGACAAATGGAAGCAGACAGCAATGAGATTATAGCAATAGCAGCCAAATGCTGGGATGAATGTAATGCTTCTCCCCAGTGAAAGTAAGAAACTCTGTATCATATAATATCAGCCTGCAGATCTTGTGGTATGAACCCAATTTATACCTTTTCCCAGTGCAATTTATTTCCTCATCTGATCAGAGCACGTGTACAATAAGGTGTTTATCACACAGCCTCACAGCTTCAGTAAATGTAACGGTTCATTTTTAGGATGAAAGTGACTGCATCAGATCTAATCAGCTATTAAATCGGTTCAGTTTTTCTTTTTAATCAATTCATTGTTCATTTGATTGCTTAATATATAATACTGGAAATTTTGGGGCCACAATTCTATAGAACATTTCTTGCGCAATTTTTTTGGTGAGTGGTTTGCATTTGTTTTGTTAAAATAGACAGTAAAAACCTTGCACACTAATTGTTTTTGCTGTCTCACAATACGTTAACAGCCTTGAGTTTGAAAATGGTTTGAATGCAATAAGACCTTGTTTTTAGCAATGTGATTCAATAGCCAAACTCTATCCACAATTTGCCTTATGTGAAGGAGCCCATCTGGACTTGTAACGGTCATTATGTTAGTAAAATTACATGTTTTGCCATTCCTTATCTAATAATCTCGCCTGAAACCAAGTAGGGAGGGATATGTAGCAAGTTAGGTTGGTGACGCACAGCATTCCAGTTGTCATAAATGGAAAACTCTCAATTTTCATGATTCAGATAGGGCATACAATTGTAATTAACTTTCACCATCATATGTGCTTTGTTCTGTTGGTATTCTTTGTTGCAGGCTAAACTTAGGTAGGTTTGTGCTAATTTATAAGCCCTTGAGGTCCCCTCTTATCTCAGAGCATTGTATTAGCTTTTCACAGCTTGACCGTGCTAGTTCACTTGTGCCATATAGATAGCATTGTGCTCACTCCCACAGAGTTATGGAGGAGTCAGCACTGATTGGCTGAAATGCAAGTTTGTAAAAAAATAAATAAATACATTTTAAAAAAACTGAGATAAGGGGGCAGTCTGCAGAGGCTTAGATACAAGGGCCTCTAGTTATGAAGGTCTGGCGGACCTGATCCGACACTGCGGATCAGGTCCGCCAGACCTCACTGAATACGGCGAGCAATACGTTCGCCGTATTCAGCATTGCACCAGCAGCTCACAAGAGCTGCTGGTGCAACGCCGCCCCCTGCAGACTTGCGGCCAATGGGCCGCCAGCAGGGGGTGTCAACCAACCCGATTGTACTCGATCGGGTTGATTTCCGGCGATGTCTGTCCGCCTGCTCAGAGCAGGCGGACAGGTTATGGAGCAGCGGTCTTTGTGACCGCTGCTTAATAACTGCTGTTTCTGAAACACGGGGCATCAAGCTCCATACGGAGGTTGATACATATGCCCCAAGGTAATTACAGAGGTAACCCTGATCTTGTGTAACCAATCGCTTGTGTTATATAAAACTGGGGAATGGGTAATAAAAGGATTACCTATCTTTTTAAGCAATAAAATAGTTCAAGTAGACTATCCCTTTAAATTACATGAATTGGGGCAAAACAAATAATACAAGTATATTGCAAAGCTGTTTAACTGAATATAAATAGCATTTTATTTTAAGTGTTTATTTACTGTCACTTGTATCACTTTAAATTGATGCAGACAAGGGATTCATTGTATTTATATTTCGCTGTGGTAGAATGGTTTCACTTGCGTTACAATAGATGATACTTTTTTGGATGAGTAAAGCAAATGTTTAACCTTAGGCTTAGCAACGTGTATTTCAAAATATTTAAAAGTTCAAGACATGTCCTGTTGTACTTAAAGGGACACTGAACCCAATTTTCTCCTGTTAAGTGTGGTCAGTCCACGGGTCATCATTACTTCTGGGATATTATCTCCTCCCCTACAGGAAGTGCAAGAGGATTCACCCAGCAGAGCTGCTACATAGCTCCTCCCCTCTACGTCACCTCCAGTCATTCTCTTGCACCCAACGAATAGATAGGATGTGTGAGAGGACTGTGGTGATTTTAATTAGTTTATTACCTTCAATCAAAAGTTTGTTATTTTATAATAGCACCGGAGTGTGTTATTCATTCTCTGGTAGAATTTGAAGAAGAATCTACCTGAGTTTTTTCTATGATTTTAGCCGGAGTAGTTAAGATCATATTGCTGTTTCTCTCGGCCATCTGAGGAGAGGTAAACTTCAGATCAGGGGACAGCGGGCAGATTAATCTGCAAAGAGGTATGTAGCAGTTTATTATTTTCTGACATGGAATTGATGAGAAAATCCTGCCATACCGTTATAATGTAAACTCAGCCTTAAATGCAGTAGATGTAGCTGGTATCAGGCTGTCATGTATGTATATTTTACACTTCAGTATTCTGGGGAATGGTACTTCACTGGATTTATACTGTATGCATAGACTTAACCTAATTTGCAGGGACTTGCAATAGGTTTTAAATAACAATTAATTTATTGAGGTTAAAACGTTTTTTTGCTGGCATGTAAAATCGTTTATTTCTCTGAGGTACTGGGTGAAAAAATGTTTTGGGCACTATTTTTTCCACTTGGCAATAGTTTTGTTTAAATTAAAGCAGTTTACTGATCTCTCTCACTGTATGTGTGAGGGGGAGGGGCCATTTTTGGCGCTTTTACTACGCATCAAAAAACTCAGTCAGAGGTTCATTTTCTTCCTGCATGATCCGGTTCATCTCTACAGAACTCAGGGATCCCCAAAGCTTTTTTTGAGGGAGGTAATCATTCACAGCAGAGCTGTGAAGATTGTAGTTGACTGTGATAAAAAACGTTTATTTGTGTATTTTTTTTTTCTGCTGCCAGGGTTAGTTATCCTTTGCTAATGGGAACAATCCTTTGCTAAAATTGTATATTTCTTACAAAGATTTGATGCTATAACTTATTTATTTTCAACTGTCATAATTTTTTCTGTGCTTCTTATAGGCACAGTTCGTTTTCATATTATTGTAAATTACTTGAAAAGCATTTCCAAGTTGCTAGTTTATTGCTAGTGTGTTAAACATGTCTGATTCAGAGGAAGATACATGTGCTATATGTGCTAATGCCAAAGTGGAGCCCAATAGAAATTTATGTACTAATTGTATTGATGTTACTTTAAATAAAGGTCAATCTGTACAAACTGAACATATTTCACCTAACAACGAGGGGAGAGTTATGCCGACTAACTCGCCTCACGTGTCAGTACCTGCATCTCCCGCTCGGGAGGTGCGTGATATTGTAGCGCCGAGTACATCTGGGCGGCCATTTCAAATCACATTACAGGATATGGCTACTGTTATGACTGAAGTTTTGGCTAAATTACCAGAACTTAGAGGCAAGCGTGATCACTCTGGGGTGAGAACAGAGTGCGCTGATAATATTAGGGCCATGTCAGACACTGCGTCACAGGTGGCAGAACATGAGGACGGAGAACTTCATTCTGTGGGTGACGGTTTCTGATCCATACAGACTGGATTCAGATATTTCAAATTTTAAATTTAAGCTGGAAAACCTCCGTGTATTACTAGGGGAGGTGTTAGCGGCTCTGAATGATTGTAACACAGTTGCAATACCAGAGAAAATGTGTAGGTTGGATAAATATTTTGCGTACCCGTACCGGCGAGTACTGATGTTTTTCCTATACCTAAGAGACTTACTGAAATTGTTACTAAGGAGTGGGATAGCCCCGGTGTGCCGTTCTCACCCCCTCCGATATTTAGAAAAATGTTTCCAATAGACGCCACCACACGGGACTTATGGCAAACGGTCCTAAGGTGGAGGGAGCAGTTTCTACTTTAGCTAAGCGTACCACTATCCCGGTGGAGGATAGCTGTGCTTTTTCAGATCCAATGGATAAAAAATTAGAGGGTTACCTTAAGAAAATGTTTGTTCAACAAGGTTTTATATTGCAACCTCTTGCATGTATTGCGCCTGTCACGGCTGCAGCAGCATTTTGGTTTGAGTCTCTGGAAGAGACACTTGAATCATCTACACTAGATGAGATTACACTCAAACTTAAAGCCCCTTAAGTTAGCTAACTCATTTATTCAGATGCCGTAGTACATTTAACTAAACTTACGGCTAAGAATTCCGGATTTGCCATTCAGGCACGCAGAGCACTGTGGCTAAAATCCTGGTCAGCTGATGTTACTTCTAAATCTAAATTGCTTAATATACCTTTCAAAGGGCAGACCTTATTCGGGCCCGGGGTGAAAGAGATTATCGCTGACATTACAGGAGGTAAAGGCCATACCCTGCCTCAGGACAAAGCCAAACCTAGGGCTAGACAGTCTAATTTTCGTTCCTTTCGTAATTTCAAAGCAGGAACAGCATCAACTTCCTCTGCACCAAACAGGAAGGAGCTGTTGCTCGCTACAGACAAGGCTGGAAACCTAACCAGTCCTGGAACAAGGGTAAGCAGGCCAGGAAACCTGCTGCTGCCCCTAAGACAGCATGAATCGAGGGCCCCCGATCCGGACCGGATCTAGTAGGGGGCAGACTTCTATCTTCTCGCCCAGGCTTGGGCAAGAGATGTTCAGGATCCCTGGCGTTAGAGATCATATCTCAGGGATACCTTCTGGACTTCAAATCCTCTCCCCCAAGAGGGAGATTTCATCTGTCAAGGTTGTCAACAAACCAAATAAAGAAAGAAGCGTTCCTACGCTGCGTACAAGATCTTTTATTAATGGGAGTGATCCATCCAGTTCCGCGGTCGGAACAAGGACAAGGGTTTTACTCAAATCTGTTTGTAGTTCCCAAAAAAGAGGGAACTTTCAGGCCAATCTTGGATTTAAAGATCCTAAACAAATTCCTAAGAGTTCCATCGTTCAAGATGGAAACTATTCGAACAATTTTGCCCATGATCCAAGAGGGTCAGTACATGACCACAGTGGATTTAAAGGATGCTTACCTTCACATACCGATTCACAGAAATCATTACCGGTATCTAAGGTTTGCCTTTCTAGACAGGCATTACCAGTTTGTAGCTCTTCCATTCGGATTGGCTACGGCTCCAAGAATCTTCACAAAGGTTCTGGGTACTCTTCTGGCGGTACTAAGACCGCGAGGAATTTCGGTAGCTCCGTACCTAGACGACATTTCTGATACAAGCTTCAAGCTTTCAAACTGCCAAGTCTCATACAGAGTTAGTACTGGCATTTCTAAGGTCGCATGGATGGAAGGTGAACGAAAAGAAGAGTTCTCTCTTTCCACTCACAAGAGTTCCCTTCTTGGGGACTCTGATAGATTCTGTAGAAATGAAGATTTACCTGACAGAAGACAGGTTAACAAAGCTTCAAAATGCATGCCGTGTCCTTCATTCCATTCAACACCCGTCAGTAGCTCAATGCATGGAGGTGATCGGCTTAATGGTAGCGGCAATGGACATAGTACCTTTTGCACGCCTACATCTCAGACCGCTGCAATTGTGCATGCTAAGTCAGTGGAATGGGGATTACTCAGATTTGTCCCCCACTCTGAATCTGAATCAAGAGACCAGAAATTCTCTTCTATGGTGGCTTTAATCGGCCACACCTGTCCAGGGGATGCCATTCAGCAGGCCGGACTGGACAATTGTAACAACAGACGCCAGCCTACTAGGTTGGGGCGCTGTCTGGAATTCTCTGAAGGCTCAGGGACTATGAATCAGGAGGAGAGTCTCCTTCCAATAAACATTCTGGAATTGAGAGCAGTTCTCAATGCCCTTCTGGCTTGGCCCCAGTTAACAACTCGGGGGTTCATCAGGTTTCAGTCGGACAACATCACGACTGTAGCTTACATCAACCATCAGGGAGGGACAAGAAGCTCCCTAGCAATGATGGAAGTATCAAAGATAATTCGCTGGGCAGAGTCTCACTCTTGCCACCTGTCTGCAATCCACATCCCGGGAGTGGAGAACTGGGAGGCGGATTTCTTAAGTCGTCAGACTTTTCATCCGGGGGAGTGGGAACTTCATCCGGAGGTCTTTGCCCAGATACTTCGACGTTGGGGCAAACCAGAGATAGATCTCATGGCGTCTCGTCAGAACGCCAAGCTTCCTCGCTACGGGTCCAGATCCAGGGATCCGGGAGCGGTTCTGATAGATGCTTTGACAGCACCTTGGACCTTCGGGATGGCTTATGTGTTTCCACCCCTTCCCGATGCTTCCTCGATTGATTGCCAGAATCAAACAGGAGAGAGCATCAGTGATTCTAATAGCACCTGCATGGCCACGCAGACTTGGTAATGCAGATCTAGTGGACATGTCATCCTGTCCGCCTTGGTCTCTACCTCTGAAACAGGACCTTCTGATCCAGGGTCCATTCAAACATCAAAATCTAACTTCTCTGAAGCTGACTGCTTGGAAATTGAACACTTGATTTTATCAAAACGTGGTTTTTCTGAGCCAGTTATTGATACCTTAATACAGGCTAGGAAGCCTGTTACCAGAAGGATTTACCATAAAATATGGCGTAAATACTTATATTGGTGCGAATCCAAGAGTTACTCATGGAGTAAGGTTAGGATTCCAAGGATATTGTCTTTTCTACAAGAAGGTTTAGAAAAGGGGTTATCCGCTAGTTCTTTAAAGGGACAGATTTCAGCTCTGTCCATTCTTTTTACACAAACGTCTGTCAGAAGTTCCGGACGTTCAAGCTTTTTGTCAGGCTTTAGCTAGGATCAAGCCTGTGGTTTAAAACTGTTGCTCCGCCATGGAGTTTGAACTTAGTTCTTAATGTTTTACAGGGTGTTCCGTTTGAACCCCTTCATTCCATTGATATCAAGTTGTTATCTTGGAAAGTTCTGTTTTTAATGGCTATTTCCTCAGCTCGAAGAGTTTCTGAGTTATCTGCCTACATTGTGATTCTCCTATCTGATTTTTCATTCAGACAAGGTAGTTCTGCGTACTAAACTGGGTTCCTACCTAAGGTGGTCACTAACAGGAATATCAATCAAGAGATTGTTGTTCCATCTTTGTGTCCTAATCCTCCTCGAAGAAGGAACGTCTGCTACACAATCTAGATGTAGTCCGTGCCCTGATATTTTATCTACAGGCAACTAAGGATTTTCGTCAAAACGTCTTCCCTATTTGTCGTTATTCTGGTCAGAGGAGAGGTCAAAAAGCTTCGGCTACCCTCTCTCTCTTTTTGGCTTCGTAGCATAATACGATTAGCCTATGAGACTGCTGGACAGCAGCCTCCTGAAAGAATTACAGCTCATTCTACTAGAGCTGTGGCTTCCACTTGGGCCTTTAAGAATGAGGCTTCTGTTGAACAGATTTGGCAAGGCTGCAACTTGGTCTTCTCTTCATACTTTTCCAAATTTTACAAATTTGACACTTTTGCTTCTTCGGAGGCTGTTTTTGGGAGAAAGGTTCTTCAGGCAGTGGTTCCCTCCGTATAAAGAGCCTGCCCTGTCCCTCCCGTCATCCGTGTACTTTTGCTTTGGTATTGGTATCCCAGAAGTAATGATGACCCGTGGACTGACCACACTTAACAGGAGAAAACAAAATTTATGCTTACCTGATAAATTCATTTCTCCTGTAGTGTGGTCAGTCCACGGCCCGCCCTGTTTTTTATGGCAGGCTAAAAAAATTTTTTGGATTATACTCCAGTCACCACTACACCCTTGGGCTTCTCCTTTCTCGTTGGTCCTTTGGTCGAATGACTGGAGGTGACGTAGAGGGGAGGAGCTATGTAGCAGCTCTGCTGGGTGAATCCTCTTGCACTTCCTGTAGGGGAGGAGATAATATCCCAGAAGTAATGATGACCCGTGGACTGACCACACTACAGGAGAAATGATTTATCAGGTAAGCATAAATTTTGTTTTTGTTTTATGATTCAGATAGAGCATGCAATTTTAAGCAACTTTCTAATTTACTTCTATTATCAATTTTTCTTTGTTCTCTTGCTATCTTTGTTTGAAAAAGAAGGCATCTAAGCTAAGGAACCAGACAATTTTTGGTTCAGTACTCCGGACAGTACTTGTTTATTGGTGGGTGAATTTTTTCACCAATCAGCAAGAACAACCCAGGTTGTTCAACAAAAATGGTCCAGCATCTAAACTTACATTCTTGCTTTTCAAATAAAGATACCAAGAGAAGGAAGAACATTTGATAATAGGAGTAAATTAGAAAGTTGCTTAAAATTGCATGCTCTATCTGAAAAAAAATTGGGTTCAGTGTCCCTTTAACAAATGCCCAGTGGATATATACAGCTTCTTGGTGGTTAAATTGGAAGGAATTTCTAACCAGTAATGAATAGTCTTAAAAAGTGTGTAAAGTGAAATGTGATGCTATGGATCTGGTAGTTATCTGAGAAGACAGCTACTTCATGTGTTATGCTCTGAGATTGAGGAAGGGATCATATAGTACCCAAATCTACACAATATAGGAATTCTGTGAATTTATACATTTAGGGGTCAATTTATTATAGTGCGAGCGGACGATGTAGCGTATCATGTCCGCTGCACATCGATAAATGCCGACAGCATACACTGTCGGCATTTATCATTACACCAGCAGTTCTTGCGAACTGCTGGTGCAATTCCGCCCTCTGCAGATTCATGGCCAATCGGCCGCTAGCAGGGGGTGTCAATCAACCCGATCGTATTCGATTGGGTTGATTTCTGTCCTTGGCCTCAGAGCAGGCGGACAGATTATGGAGCCGCAATCTTTAGACCGCTGCTTCATAACTTCTGTTTCCGGCCAGCCTGAAGGCTCGCCGGAAACACGGGGCATCAAGCTCTGTACGGAGCTTGATAAATTGACCCCTTAGCATTCAGGCAAATTCACAAATATCCTATGCTATGCTTTATAAAGTTTACTAACCTTATATGCCATTATGCAATACATATGCCTTATATCGCCACTCCCCCTTAAAGGGATGTGAAACCCAATATTTTTCTTTTATGATTCAGAAAGAGCATGTGATTTTAAACAGCTTTCTAATTTACTTCTGTTATCAATTTTCCTTCATTCTCTTGGAGTCTTTTTTTGAAAAGCAAGGAGTTAGGAGCCGGCCCATTTCTGGAGCACTATACGGCAGCAGTTTTGCAAGAATGTTATTAATTTGCAAGAGCACTAGATGGTGGCACTATTCCTGCCATGTAGTGCTCCAGACACCTACCTAGGTATCTCTTCAACAAAGAATGTCATGGGAATGAGGCAAATTTGATAATAGAAGAAACTTTTTAAAAATGGTATCCTGAATCAAAGAAGATAATTTTTGGGTTTCATATCCCTTTAAATTAAATAATACCCCATTGTTTTTGCTAAGTAGAAAACTACAAAAATCAGAAATTGTGCAGATTAAAGGGACACTGAAACCCACATTTTTTTATTTCATTGATTCAGATAGAGCATGCAATTTTGAGCAACTTTCTAATTTACTCCTACTATCAATCTTTCTTCGTTCTCTTGCTATCTTTATGTGAAAAGCAAGAATGTAAGTTTAGAAGCCGGACCATTTTTGGTTCAAAACCTGGGTTGTGCTTGCTGATTGGTGGCTAAATGCACCCACCAATAAACAAGTGTATTGTCCAGGGTACTGAACCAAAAAATGTCTGGCTCTTTAGCTTAGATCCTTCTTTTTTCAAATTAAAGATAGCAAAGAGAACAAAGAAAAATTGATAATAGGAGTAAATTAGAAAGTTGCTTAAAATTGCCTGCTCTAATCCGAATCACGAAAGAAAAAAAATTGGGTTTAGTATCCCTTTAAATTTGCTGATTTTTTATTTTATTTCCAATATTTTGCTAATAGTTACTGAAATAGAAACAAAATATTATTTTTTATTAATGAAATGTTTTAATATAAAAAAAGTAGCGATAACAAAAATGAATGTTAGGTTGCGTCTTAAAAGTAATACTAATGTGTTGACTTTGGTCTCCAAACTGATGGTGTCAGCGAATGTAAGGAATGCCTGAAGTATGCGCTGCAGTTTGGTGTAGATATACGCACAAAGGATTCTGCTGTACACAAATGCTAATCGGCCAAAGCAGAAGTGAATGGATGGTTTAGACTCTGGTGCAATAGCAAGTCTGGATGTGAGCGTTCTTTTAGATTATTTTTCCTGAAGCTCAGAAAGATACAAAGCAATTTACCGTGCCACAGTAGTACGGGAACAATACGCAGTAAAGGGATTGGCATAGTGGACATTTATAATTAATGTACTTCCTTTGTATTTTATCCTATAACTGGAGGCTATGGATTTCGAATAAAGCAGAAAAGCCTGTTATTGAGATTTATTAAAAGGGACATTTAAAGTTTACATTTTTCTTTGTGTCATCTTAAAAAGGGCATTTCAATATGTTTTTTTTTTTTAATGTTCCCGTGGGGGGGGGGGGGGACAAGCTTCTTTTTTTCTTTGAGGGTGTGTGTTGTCGTCATACAATAGAGCTGTTTCCTTATTAGCTGCTGTCCCGACTGACTAGCAGTGCACTAAATCAAATAAAGAGATTTAAAGGGACATTCTGATGTGCACATACTGCATGTTCTAATTATTTCTGCATTAATGACCTTAAATACCTATATGTTTTATACCCAGCGAAGAGGTTACAATTGGCTATGACCTGCAAGCATTGTAGCTCTCGGCAGGAATGCCTCCAGCACCACGTAAATACTGAGAGATTTGCATACCAACATGTGCTGTTTCGGATCATCTCGTTGGCTGAGTGCACAGCTTTAAGTATGTGTTTAACCTCTCTTCAGGCATTTGTTTGCAAATAACAATTTCTAAAGATCATATTATGGGGGCATATATTTATTATAGTGCGAGCGGGACATGATCCGATATTGCGGATCATGTCCGCTGCACATCGATAAATGCAGACAGCATACACTCTTGGCATTTATCATTGCACCAGCAGTTCTTGTGAACTGCTGGTGCAAATACCGCCCCCTGCAGATTCGTGGCAAATCGGCCGCTAGCAGGGGGTGTCAATCAACCCGATCGTATGCGATCGGGTTGATTTTCTGAACGATTTCTGTCCGCCGCCTCAGAGCAGGCAGACAGGTTATGGAGCTGTGGTCTTTAGACCGCTGCTTCATAACTTCTTTTTCTGGCGAGCCTGAATATATGCCCCTAGATGTCAGATTATTATGGTACAATAATACAATTCACATATTACAAATAAATCCTTAAAGGACACTGAACCCAAATTTTGTCAATTATGATTCAGATAGAACATGCAATTTTAAGCAACTTTCTAATTTACTCCTATTATCAAGATTTTCTTCATTTTCTTGGTGTCTTTATTTGAAAAAGCAGGAATTGTAAAGCTTACAAGCTGGCCCATTTTTAGTTCAGCACCCGGGTAGTGCTTGCTGATTGGTGGGTACATTTAGACACCAATTATCAGGCGTTACCCAGGTGCTGAACCAAAGATGGGCCGGCTTGTAAGCTTACATTCCTGCTTTTTCAAATAAAGATACCAAGAGAACAAAGAAAATTTGATAATAGGAGTAAATTACAAAGTTGCTTAAAAATGCCTGCTCTATCTGAATCACGAAAGAAAAAAAAAAATAGGTTCAGTGTCCCTTTAAGCTGCTGTTTGCAGTTTTATTTTGCATGTTTGTGAAAATCCAGCATGATCTATGTTAGTTTGTCTTAATGGCCACCCCTACCTGTGAGTTTAACCTTACAGAATTTGTGGACCTATATAAATAATATTCATCTATTCATGGAAGCAACTGTTACACCATTTGGAACATGACAGGTTGTATTATGGAGAAAACAATTGAAATGTATACAGATATTTTAAACTTGTTTTCATTGCAAACTTAACCTTAATACATACATATATCATAAGGCAATCAGATAGTGGAGCAGTAATTATATTACATTTAAAAGTATTATTTATATGTTGAGTACATTCCAGCTGTTTGGTTTACGACCTGTCACAACAAACCATTGCATATTTATGAACGCAGATAAGATGCAGAAATTAGGGACAATTTCTTGGACGTTAAAATTTATCAAAGGTTGGCGCAATGATATGTTTTATGTATGTAAGATTAACGGTCCAGCAGAGGACACTTTCTGCCGTTACATTTGCTGTACATGATGATGTTTATGTAAATGCTTGTACTGAAATGTGTAATTATGTTCCCACTGTGCACATTACTTGATATATATTTCATGCATGCAGTAATTCATCAGTATAGTGCCTGTGTTTTGTTAAAGTTTAAAATGGTCTAAGCGCCACTCTGCAAAAAACTTATATAAATATATATAGATCTGTGTGCGTATTGTATATATATATATATAAAATATATTATATATACAGGCATACCTCGTTTTATTGCGTTTCGCAGATATCGCTCTTTAAACAAATTGAAGGTATGTGACAACCGTGTTGTGCAAGTCTATCGGCGCAATTTTTCCAACATATATAAACGCATAAATACACATGAATACACATATATACACACACCTATATATACACACCACCAGCAAAAACATTTCAGATGATGGTGAGCATTTTTTAGCGATAAAGTATTTTTTAATTAAGGTATGTACATTGATTTTTTTTTAGACATAATGCTTTTGCACACTTAATAGACTACTATATATAGTGTAAATATAAAGTTTATATATACCAGGAAACAAAAAATTTAGTGTGACTCACTTCAGTGCTATATTCGCATTATTGCAGTGGTCTGAAACCAAAACCACAATATCTCCGAAGTACGTGTATATATATATTAGACATGTGCAGCCCAGTCAATATTGTTTTGGACAAAATTTTCATTCCGAATATTCAGGGATTTTATCCCCAAATATTTGGTGGCCGCACTTTTCGTTTTTCTTTCTGTTTAAAACTAAACGATAACTGAATTTTTGTTAAAAATTTTCATTCATTTTGGTTAAAACAAAGTTCACCTGTTGGTACAATTCTTACCGTACTTGTTTGTTCAGAGCATTGAGAGTATGTTAAGGTAAGTATTAAACCCTTAAAAAATATTTTAAAAGTACACAAATGAATACAGACAATTTTCACCAGTATTTTTTTGTTGATGCATTCCTCAGATTTTCATTTAGTTCGAACGGAACGAAAATCCCATTATTCATGATGAAATGTGGCATTCATCTGAAAACTAATGCACATTATATATATATATATATATATATCTATATATATATATATATAATAATAGTATATATATATATATTATAATATATATAGTATATATATATATATATATATATATATATTCCAAATAATAGGAGCGCACTCGCCGGGTCTTAAATAAGTATAAAATTTAATTTATACAAAGTGACGTTTTCGGGGTGGTTAGCCCCGTCCTCAGACCCATTACAACAATTGAAATAAACAGCAAACATTTATACATTACCCTCCACCATCACCACGTACTACCGGAAGTGCCGCCGGCGTCCTGCAGAACTCAGTGCGCAGGTCCGCCGGTTGCCATAGTTACCCGGATATACAACTCTGAAATTAAAAAGAAATATTATAAGACACAGTAAATATCTGCCATCTCGGTACTTGTATATTTATCCTATTCTATGTATCATTAATAGTCTCCTTGTGGCTAACTGTCATTGTTATTACTATACGCCACCATGTCAACATGTATCCGGTTGTCAAGGCAACCGTTGTAATGGCATACAATCCCACATAACCTCAGATCCTAAATATGGATAATAACAATGCTTAGTTAATAAGATATAAGGCTATTGATAGAAACTGGTTGTGACAGGTCTATAGCTAACTCCCCATATATAGTAATTCCCTTAGGCAATCAACCTTTAATATGGTACTATGTTAGGGCTAAGACAATAGTAAAGTATCACAAAGATTCTATCTATAACCATAGTTGATACGCCAAAAACATGATTATAACCAGGTATCTTACAAGAAACAGTGCCAATCCAATTGTGTATTTAACCCCTTGGGGAATAAAGTCCCCAAGTTGTAAATCCACCTGGACTCTTTTTGTAACAATAGATTAGCTCTGTCACCACCCCTACTGAGTTTAGGTACGTGATCAATGATCACATACCTCAAATCACTAACAGTATGGCCACTCATTGCAAAATGCCTGGCAACAGGCTGCTCCGATTCTTGCTCTCGAATTGCCAATCTAATGGCAGAGCGATGGTTGGCCATACGTATGCGGAGGGTGTCTACCGTCTTACCCACATAGAATAGGCCACATGGGCAATGTAAGAGGTAGATAATATATTCAGTGGTGCACGTTACTCTATATTTAATAGTGTACTTTTTGTTAGTGTGGGGATGTGTAAATGCCTTGGTATTACTCATGCCATTACACGTAGTGCAACCAAGGCACCTATAACAGCCCACTTTTGATGATTGAAGCCAAGTGGTCTTTTTATAGCTGTCCACTGGATCACTAGTCACTATATCCCATCGGTCTCTCACTGCTCCAGGTATTCCCTTTTTGTCTGCAGTGTATGTAGTTAGATAAGTCAAACGATTCTGTGTCTCCAGGGGTTTTCTTGTACATAGGGCCTCATCTTGTTTGAAACAAGATGAGGCCCTATGTACAAGAAAAACACTGCAGACAAAAAGGGAATACCTGGAGCAGTGAGAGACCGATGGGATATAGTGACTAGTGATCCAGTGGACAGCTATAAAAAGACCACTTGGCTTCAATCATCAAAAGTGGGCTGTTATAGGTGCCTTGGTTGCACTACGTGTAATGGCAATGAGTAATAACCAAGGCATTTACTACATCCCCACACTAACAAAAAGTACACTATTAAATATAGAGTAACGTGCACCACTGAATATATTATCTACCTCTTACATTGCCCATGTGGCCTATTCTATGTGGGGTAAGACGGTAGACACCCTCCGCATACGTATGGCCAACCATCGCTCTGCCATTAGATTGGCAATTTGAGAGCAGAATCGGAGCAGCCTGTTGCCAGGCATTTTGCAATGAGTGGCCCATACTGTTAGTGATTTGAGTATGTGATCATTGATCACGTACCTAAACTCAGTAGGGGTGGTGACAGAGCTAATCTATTGTTACAAAAAGAGTCCAGGTGGATTTACAACTTGGGGACTTTATTCCCCAAGGGGTTAAATACACAATTGGATTGGCACTGTTTCTTGTAAGATACCTGGTGTATAATCATGTTTTTGGCGTATCAACGTAGGTTATAGATAGAATCTTTGTGACACTTTTACTATTGTCTTAGCCCTAACATAGTACCATATTAAAGGTTGATTGCCTAAGGGAATTACTATATATGGGGAGTTAGCTATAGACCTGTCACAACCAGTTTCTATCAATAGCCTTATATCTTATTAACTAAGCATTGTTATTATCCATATTTAGGATCTGAGGTTATGTGGGATTGTATGCCATTACAACGGTTGCCTTGACAACCGGATACATGTTGACATGGTGGCGTTTTAGGTAATAACAATGACAGTTAGCCACAAGGAGGACTATTAATGATACATAGAATAGGATAAATATACAAGTACCGAGATGGCAGATAATTTACTGTGTCTTATAATATTTCTTTTTAATTTCAGAGTTGTATATCCGGGTAACTATGGCAACCGGCGGACCTGCGCACTGAGTTCTGCAGGACGCCGGCGGCACTTCCGGTAGTACGTGGTGATGGTGGAGGGTAATGTATAATGTTGTGCTGTTTATTTCAATTGTTGTAATGGTCTGAGGACGGGGCTAACCACCCCCGAAAGTCACTTTGTATAAATAAATTTTATTACTTATTTAAGACCCGGCGAGTGCGCTCCTATTATTTGGAATTTGTGTGCAACTTGATTGAATGCACCCCGGGCAGCTTTACAGTTGAAAAGTGTGTGCAGTGCCCTATGGACATTGATTAAATATATATATATATATATATATATATATATATATATATATACACACAGGTGGCCCTCGTTTTACAACGGTTCAATTTACAACCTTTTTTTCCAGTCATGTGACTGCTATTGAAAAGCATTGAGAAGCAGTGTATTTATTAAAATAGCCAGTAGGTGGAGCTGTCCGCTTGTGTTGTGATTATTTGATTAGGTTTATAATGCTATTTAGCACTTAAAGTCTTCATTTCAAAGCTTTAAAAATAATGTATTAGGTGTTACTTATGACAATTTTGAGAGGGGCCTGGAACCTATCTCCCTCACTTCCCATTGACTTACATTATAAACTGGGTTTCAATTTACAACGGTTTCGATTTACAACCATTTCTTCTGGAACCTAACCCCGGCGTAAACTGAGGCTACTGTGTGTATAATATAGTATATATATATATATATATATATATATATATATATATATATATATAATGCTTTATCTTTTCTGACTACATGTTTTCTGACTACATGAATTACTGCAAAGATTTCATGTAAAAAAATATTTTCTAATTGATCTCTCTATAATTCTTATCCATTTAACTTATTATCATATAGTTTGTGTCAGTATAAATGACAGTGTGTTACAGTCAGTAATATTATATAGTTTGTGTCAGTATAAATAACAGTGCGTTACATTCAGTATTATTATATAGTTTGTGTCAGTATAAATGACAGTGCATTACATTCAGTATTATCATATAGTTTGTGTCAGTATAAATAACAGTGCATTACATTCAGTAATATCATATAGTTTGTGTCAGTATAAATGACAGTGCATTACATTCAGTATTATCATATAGTTTGTGTCAGTATAAATAACAGTGCGTTACAGTCAGTATTATCATATAGTTTGTGTCAGTATAAATGACAGTGCATTGCATTCAGTATTATCATATAGTTTGTGTCAGTATAAACGACAGTGCGTTACAGTCAGTAATATTATATAGTTTGTGTCAGTACAAATGACAGTGCATTACAATCAGTATTATCATATAGTTTGTGTCAGTATAAATGACAGTGCGTTACATTCAGTATTATCATATAGTTTGTGTCAGTATAAATGACAGTGCGTTACATTCAGTATTATCATATAGTTTGTGTCAGTACAAATGACAGTGCATTACATTCAGTATTATTATATAGTTTGTGTCAGTATAAATGACAGTGCATTACATTCAGTAATATTATATAGTTTGTGTCAGTACAAATGACAGTGCATTACATTCAGTAATATTATATAGTTTGTGTCAGTATAAATGACAGTGTGTTACAGTCAGTATTATCATATAGTTTGTGTCAGTATAAATGACAGTGCGTTACAGTCAGTATTATTATATAGTTTGTGTCAGTATAAATGACAGTGCGTTACATTCAGTATTATCATATAGTTTGTGTCAGTATAAATGACAGTGCGTTACATTCAGTATTATCATATAGTTTGTGTCAGTATAAATGACAGTGTGTTACAGTCAGTATTATCATATAGTTTGTGTCAGTATAAACGACAGTGCATTACATTCAGTAATATCATACAGTTTGTGTCAGTATAAACGACAGTGCATTGCATTCAGTAATATTATATAGTTTGTGTCAGTATAAATGACAGTGCATTACAATCAGTATTATCATATAGTTTGTGTCAGTATAAATGACAGTGCGTTACAATCAGTATTATCATATAGTTTGTGTCAGTATAAATAACAGTGCATTACAATCAGTATTATCATACAGTTTGTGTCAGTATAAATGACAGTGCATTACAGTCAGTATTATCATATAGTTTGTGTCAGTATAAATAACAGTGCATTACAATCAGTATTATCATACAGTTTGTGTCAGTATAAATGACAGTGCATTACAGTCAGTATTATCATACAGTTTGTGTCAGTATAAATAACAGTGCGTTACAATCAGTAATATCATATAGTTTGTGTCAGTATAAATAACAGTGCGTTACAATCAGTAATATCATATAGTTTGTGTCAGTATAAATGACAGTGCATTACATTCAGTATTATTATATAGTTTGTGTCAGTATAAATGACAGTGCATCACATTCAGTAATATTATATAGTATGTGTCAGTATAAATGACAGTGTGTTAGTCAGTATTATCATATAGTTTGTGTCAGTATAAATAACAGTGCGTTACATTCAGTATTATCATATAGTTTGTGTCAGTATAAATGACAGTGCATTACAATCAGTATTATCATATAGTTTGTGTCAGTATAAATGACAGTGCATTACAATCAGTATTATCATATAGTTTGTGTCAGTATAAATGACAGTGCATTACATTCAGTAATATTATATAGTTTGTGTCAGTATAAATAACAGTGCGTTACAATCAGTATTATCATATAGTTTGTGTCAGTATAAATGACAGTGCGTTACATTCAGTATTATCATATAGTTTGTGTCAGTATAAATGACAGTGTGTTACAGTCAGTATTATCATATAGTTTGTGTCAGTATAAATGACAGTGTGTTACAGTCAGTATTATCATATAGTTTGTGTCAGTATAAATGACAGTGTGTTACAGTCAGTATTATCATATAGTTTGTGTCAGTATAAATAACAGTGCATCACATTCAGTAATATTATATAGTATGTGTCAGTATAAATGACAGTGCGTTACATTCAGTATTATCATATAGTTTGTGTCAGTATAAATGACAGTGCGTTACATTCAGTATTATCATATAGTTTGTGTCAGTACAAATGACAGTGCATTACAATCAATATTATCATACAGTTTATGTCAGTATAAATAACAGTGCGTTACATTCAGTAATATCATATAGTTTGTGTCAGTATAAATGACAGTGCGTTACATTCAGAAATATCATATAGTTTGTGTCAGTATAAATGACAGTGCATTACATTCAGTATTATCATATAGTTTGTGTCAGTATAAATGACAGTGCGTTACAATCAGTATTATCATATAGTTTGTGTCAGTATAAATGACAGTGCATTACATTCAGTAATATCATATAGTTTGTGTCAGTATAAATAACAGTGCGTTACAATCAGTAATATATAGTATGTGTCAGTATAAATGACAGTGCGTTACATTCAGTAATATCATATAGTTTGTGTCAGTATAAATAACAGTGCGTTACAATCAGTAATATATAGTATGTGTCAGTATAAATGACAGTGCGTTACATTCAGTAATATTATATAGTTTGTGTCAGTATAAATGACAGTGCGTTACATTCAGTATTATCATATAGTTTGTGTCAGTATAAATAACAGTGCGTTACATTCAGTAATATCATATAGTTTGTGTCAGTACAAATGACAGTGCGTTACAATCAGTAATATATAGTATGTGTCAGTATAAATGACAGTGTGTTACATTCAGTAATATCATATAGTTTGTGTCAGTATAAATGACAGTGCGTTACATTCAGTAATATCATATAGTTTGTGTCAGTATAAATGACAGTGCGTTACATTCAGTATTATCATATAGTTTGTGTCAGTATAAATGACAGTGCGTTACATTCAGTAATATCATATAGTTTGTGTCAGTACAAATGACAGTGCATTACATTCAGTAATATTATATAGTTTGTGTCAGTATAAATGACAGTGCGTTACATTCAGTATTATCATACAGTTTGTGTCAGTATAAATGACAGTGCGTTACATTCAGTAATATCATATAGTTTGTGTCAGTATAAATGACAGTGCATTGCATTCAGTAATATTATATAGTTTGTGTCAGTACAAATGACAGTGCATTACAATCAGTATTATCATACAGTTTGTGTCAGTACAAATGACAGTGCGTTACATTCAGTATTATCATATAGTTTGTGTCAGTATAAATGACAGTGCGTTACATTCAGTAATATTATATTGTTTGTGTCAGTATAAATGACAGTGCATTACATTCAGAAACATCATATAGTTTGTATCAGTATAAATGACAGTGCGTTACAATCAGTAATATTATATAGTTTGTGTCAGTATAAATGACAGTGCGTTACATTCAGTAATATTATATAGTTTGTGTCAGTATAAATGACAGTGCGTTACATTCAGTAATATCATATAGTTTGTGTCAGTATAAATGACAGTGCGTTACATTCAGTAATATTATATAGTTTGTGTCAGTATAAATGACAGTGTGTTACAGTCAGTATTATCATATAGTTTGTGTCAGTATAAATGACAGTGCATTACATTCAGTATTATCATATAGTTTGTATCAGTATAAATAACAGTGCATTACAGTCAGTATTATCATATAGTTTGTGTCAGTATAAATCACAGTGCATTACAATCAGTATTATCATATAGTTTGTGTCAGTACAAATGACAGTGCGTTACAATCAGTAATATATAGTATGTTGTCAGTATAAATGACAGTGCGTTACATTCAGTAATATCATATAGTTTGTGTCAGTATAAATAAACAGTGCATTACATTCAGTATTATCATATAGTTTGTGTCAGTATAAATGACAGTGCGTTACATTCAGTATTATCATATAGTTTGTGTCAGTATAAATGACAGTGCATTACAATCAGTATTATCATATAGTTTGTGTCAGTACAAATGACAGTGCGTTACAATCAGTAATATATAGTATGTGTCAGTATAAATGACAGTGCGTTACATTCAGTAATATCATATAGTTTGTGTCAGTATAAATAACAGTGCATTACATTCAGTATTATCATATAGTTTGTGTCAGTATAAATGACAGTGCATTACATTCAGTATTATCATATAGTTTGTGTCAGTATAAATGACAGTGCGTTACATTCAGTATTATCATATAGTTTGTGTCAGTATAAATAACAGTGCATTACATTCAGTAATATCATATAGTTTGTGTCAGTATAAATAACAGTGCATTACATTCAGTAATATCATATAGTTTGTGTCAGTACAAATGACAGTGCATTACATTCAGTAATATCATATAGTTTGTGTCAGTACAAATGACAGTGCATTACATTCAGTATTATTATATAGTTTGTGTCAGTATAAATGACAGTGCATTACATTCAGTAATATTATATAGTTTGTGTCAGTATAAATGACAGTGCATTACATTCAGTAATATCATATAGTTTGTGTCAGTATAAATGACAGTGCGTTACAGTCAGTATTATCATATAGTTTGTGTCAGTACAAATGACAGTGTGTTACATTCAGTAATATCATATAGTTTGTGTCAGTACAAATGACAGTGCGTTACAGTCAGTAATATCATATAGTTTGTGTCAGTATAAATGACAGTGCATTACAGTCAGTATTATCATATAGTTTGTGTCAGTATAAATGACAGTGCATTACATTCAGTATTATCATATAGTTTGTGTCAGTATAAATAACAGTGCGTTACAGTCAGTATTATCATATAGTTTGTGTCAGTATAAATGACAGTGCATTACAGTCAGTATTATCATATAGTTTGTGTCAGTATAAATGACAGTGCGTTACAGTCAGTATTATCATATAGTTTGTGTCAGTACAAATGACAGTGCATTACATTCAGTAATATCATATAGTTTGTGTCAGTACAAATGACAGTGTGTTACATTCAGTAATATCATATAGTTTGTGTCAGTACAAATGACAGTGCATTACATTCAGTAATATCATATAGTTTGTGTCAGTATAAATGACAGTGTGTTACAGTCAGTATTATTATATAGTTTGTGTCAGTATAAATGACAGTGCGTTACAGTCAGTATTATCATATAGTTTGTGTCAGTATAAATGACAGTGCATTACATTCAGTATTATCATATAGTTTGTGTCAGTATAAATGACAGTGCATTACAGTCAGTATTATCATATAGTATGTGTCAGTATAAATGACAGTGCGTTACATTCAGTATTATCATATAGTATGTGTCAGTATAAATGACAGTGCATTACAGTCAGTATTATCATATAGTATGTGTCAGTATAAATGACAGTGCGTTACATTCAGTATTATCATATAGTAGTGTGTCAGTATAAATGACAGTGCGTTACATTCAGTATTATCATATAGTATGTGTCAGTATAAATGACAGTGCATTACAGTCAGTATTATCATATAGTTTGTGTCAGTATAAATGACAGTGCATTACAGTCAGTATTATCATATAGTATGTGTCAGTATAAATGACAGTGCATTACAGTCAGTATTATCATATAGTATGTGTCAGTATAAATGACAGTGCGTTACATTCAGTAATATTATATAGTTTGTGTCAGTATAAATGACAGTGCGTTACATTCAGTAATATCATATAGTTTGTGTCAGTATAAATGACAGTGCGTTACATTCAGTAATATTATATAGTTTGTGTCAGTATAAATGACAGTGTGTTACAGTCAGTATTATCATATAGTTTGTGTCAGTATAAATGACAGTGCATTACATTCAGTATTATCATATAGTTTGTATCAGTATAAATAACAGTGCATTACAGTCAGTATTATCATATAGTTTGTGTCAGTATAAATCACGTGCATTACAATTAGTATTATCATATAGTTTGTGTCAGTACAAATGACAGTGCGTTACAATCAGTAATATATAGTATGTGTCAGTATAAATGACAGTGCGTTACATTCAGTAATATCATATAGTTTGTGTCAGTATAAATAACAGTGCATTACATTCAGTATTATCATATAGTTTGTGTCAGTATAAATGACAGTGCGTTACATTCAGTATTATCATATAGTTTGTGTCAGTATAAATGACAGTGCATTACAATCAGTATATCATATAGTTTGTGTCAGTACAAATGACAGTGCGTTACAATCAGTAATATATAGTATGTGTCAGTATAAATGACAGTGCGTTACATTCAGTAATATCATATAGTTTGTGTCAGTATAAATAACAGTGCATTACATTCAGTATTATCATATAGTTTGTGTCAGTATAAATGACAGTGCATTACATTCAGTATTATCATATAGTTTGTGTCAGTATAAATGACAGTGCGTTACATTCAGTATTATCATATAGTTTGTGTCAGTATAAATAACAGTGCATTTACATTCAGTAATATCATATAGTTTGTGTCAGTATAAATAACAGTGCATTACCATTCAGTAATATCATATAGTTTGTGTCAGTACAAATGACAGTGCATTACATTCAGTATTATTATATAGTTTGTGTCAGTATAAATGACAGTGCATTACATTCAGTAATATTATATAGTTTGTGTCAGTATAAATGACAGTGCATTACATTCAGTAATATCATATAGTTTGTGTCAGTATAAATGACAGTGCGTTACAGTCAGTATTATCATATAGTATGTGTCAGTATAAATGACAGTGCATTACAGTCAGTATTATCATATAGTTTGTGTCAGTATAAATTGACAGTGCATTACAGTCAGTATTATCATATAGTATGTGTCAGTATAAATGACAGTGCATTACAGTCAGTATTATCATATAGTATGTGTCAGTATAAATGACAGTGCGTTACATTCAGTAATATTATATAGTTTGTGTCAGTATAAATGACAGTGCGTTACATTCAGTAATATCATATAGTTTGTGTCAGTATAAATGACAGTGCGTTACATTCAGTAATATTATATAGTTTGTGTCAGTATAAATGACAGTGTGTTACAGTCAGTATTATCATATAGTTTGTGTCAGTATAAATGACAGTGCATTACATTCAGTATTATCATATAGTTTGTATCAGTATAAATAACAGTGCATTACAGTCAGTATTATCATATAGTTTGTGTCAGTATAAATCACAGTGCATTACAATCAGTATTATCATATAGTTTGTGTCAGTACAAATGACAGTGCGTTACAATCAGTAATATATAGTATGTGTCAGTATAAATGACAGTGCGTTACATTCAGTAATATCATATAGTTTGTGTCAGTATAAATAACAGTGCATTACATTCAGTATTATCATATAGTTTGTGTCAGTATAAATGACAGTGCGTTACATTCAGTATTATCATATAGTTTGTGTCAGTATAAATGACAGTGCATTACAATCAGTATTATCATATAGTTTGTGTCAGTACAAATGACAGTGCGTTACAATCAGTAATATATAGTATGTGTCAGTATAAATGACAGTGCGTTACATTCAGTAATATCATATAGTTTGTGTCAGTATAAATAACAGTGCATTACATTCAGTATTATCATATAGTTTGTGTCAGTATAAATGACAGTGCGTTACATTCAGTATTATCATATAGTTTGTGTCAGTATAAATGACAGTGCGTTACATTCAGTATTATCATATAGTTTGTGTCAGTATAAATAACAGTGCATTACATTCAGTAATATCATATAGTTTGTGTCAGTATAAATAACAGTGCATTACATTCAGTAATATCATATAGTTTGTGTCAGTACAAATGACAGTGCATTACATTCAGTATTATTATATAGTTTGTGTCAGTATAAATGACAGTGCATTACATTCAGTAATATTATATAGTTTGTGTCAGTATAAATGACAGTGCATTACATTCAGTAATATTATATAGTTTGTGTCAGTATAAATGACAGTGCATTACATTCAGTAATATCATATAGTTTGTGTCAGTATAAATGACAGTGCGTTACAGTCAGTATTATCATATAGTTTGTGTCAGTACAAATGACAGTGTGTTACATTCAGTATTATTATATAGTTTGTGTCAGTATAAATAACAGTGCATTACATTCAGTATTATCATATAGTTTGTGTCAGTATAAATGACAGTGCGTTACAGTCAGTATTATCATATAGTTTGTGTCAGTACAAATGACAGTGCGTTACAATCAGTAATATCATATAGTTTGTGTCAGTACAAATGACAGTGCATTACATTCAGTAATATCATATAGTTTGTGTCAGTACAAATGACAGTGTGTTACATTCAGTAATATCATATAGTTTGTGTCAGTACAAATGACAGTGCATTACATTCAGTAATATCATATAGTTTGTGTCAGTATAAATGACAGTGTGTTACAGTCAGTATTATTATATAGTTTGTGTCAGTATAAATGACAGTGCGTTACAGTCAGTATTATCATATAGTTTGTGTCAGTATAAATGACAGTGCATTACATTCAGTATTATCATATAGTTTGTGTCAGTATAAATGACAGTGCATTACAGTCAGTATTATCATATAGTATGTGTCAGTATAAATGACAGTGCATTACAGTCAGTATTATCATATAGTATGTGTCAGTATAAATGACAGTGCGTTACATTCAGTATTATCATATAGTATGTGTCAGTATAAATGACAGTGCATTACAGTCAGTATTATCATATAGTATGTGTCAGTATAAATGACAGTGCATTACAGTCAGTATTATCATATAGTATGTGTCAGTATAAATGACAGTGCGTTACAGTCAGTATTATCATATAGTTTGTGTCAGTACAAATGACAGTGCATTACATTCAGTATTATTATATAGTTTGTGTCAGTATAAATGACAGTGCATTACATTCAGTAATATCATATAGTTTGTGTCAGTATAAATAACAGTGCGTTACATTTAGTAGATATATTATATTAGAATGTTAAAAAACAGATTTGTGTGATTTCTTTTCGTGCAGGCAAGTTGTTAATACTCCAAAATAAAATAAAACCAGCTGCTACTTCTATCTTGTAAGTGACCCTTATTAAATTCTGAGCAGTGTATCAGGTACTAGACTTGGTAAATGACATTGAAGTTAGAAGACATAAGGGATTGATCTGTTCATCCTTGGACGCTGGTAATTTAACGTGCGCGGAGTGTCCGTAATTTATCAATTCTCCTCCTTTCCTATAAATAAAAGAGTAATGTTATGTGGCTTTACTAAAAAATAACCTCATATAAACTTATTAAGCATTTAGCATAATATAAACTTATTTTCTCATTTAATATAATTATTAATAAGAAAAAAAAAATAGTTGGTGAGTTAAAGGGATATAGAAAAAAGAAAATGCTCTAATATGTTAGTATTGCACTATTGGTTAGATATAACTGTGTGTTTAACTCCTGCAAAATGATTTAAACGCATAGGGCCAGATAACGCGTTGAGCACAAAATTGCGCTTTTGCAATCAATATTTGCGCTCCACTCGTAATAACAGCGCACCCAATTATGCAATGGTATTAGAGGTGAGACGCAATGCGAAAGCGACATTACATTCGCATTGTAGGGTGCTTTTCGCTCATGAGACTGAGCTTACATAAGCTCCAATGGGAGCATCGTTTTCATGCCATGACACATGGCGCAGCGCCTAGCGCAGCAAAGGGGGTAAATTGTCACATATTAACACAGAACTATAAATGTATATAAATATATATATATATATATATATATATATATATATATATATATATATATACACACACACAGGTAACGCACAGTTCCACATAGACTGCAATGTACTTACACCTAAAGGGACTATAAAGTTGTATTCTCTATCGGAATCATGAAAGAAAAACGTTGGGTTTAAACGACATTCCAATTTACTTCTATTGCCTATTTTGCTTCATTCTTTAGATATCCTTTTTTGAAGAAATGGCAATGCACATGGGTGAGCCACTCACATGAGGCATCTATGTGCAGGCACCAATCAGCAGCTACTAAGATCTATCTAGATATGCTTTTCAGCAAAGGATATCAAGCAAATGAAGCAAATTAGATAATAGAAGTAAATTGGAAAGTTGTTTAAAATTGCTCGCTCTTTCTAAATCATGAAAGAAAATAAGTGGGTTTCCTGTCCCTTTAAGTTTGGATGAAATTGGGGGACATTTATAAAATGAACCAGAGATCTAATCTCTGGTTAATTTTCGGATCAAAAATCACTACCACAAGTGGAACGCTGATTACAAGTGTCTGGTTATTTATCATGCGCCCATAAATGGCGAATTTCCAGTTTACTTATATCGAGATAAATTAGCGCTCCACTTGTAAACTGGCCCATAATAAGTTTGACAGAAAAGCTCAGTCAAGAAATTCACAATTAAATTAGGAGGAGCTGAAAAGGGATCAGCTTGCCTATTATCGCACCAACGAACCCATGACGACCAGGCTGAAGAATAACATTTTCGCATACATGGAGCCCAAGACTCTCTGAGGAGTAACTGCATCTCTAGAAAGGCCCTCGGAAGCCCAGGATCCCCTGAAATCTGACAAGCCAACAGAGGGAGATGCTCCTGAAGGATCAACGAGTGAGGAAGACCTCTCGGGTCTGACAGAAGGTCCGGGTTCTGGGGAAGCATGAGGGGAGGTGTAACGGTCATCTCCAAGAGGAGAGGAAACCAGGGTTGCATTGGCCAAAAGGGGTTGACACTAGGCAACATCTGGTTTTCCGGACCATCCAAAGGGTTCTCCTAATGAGAGTAAAAGGTGGAAAGGCGTAAGTTCCCGTGAGAGGCCAGGGTTGAAGGAATGCATCCATAACCTCACTCTCTGAACCTGGAAGCCAACTGAAGTACCGGGGAAGTTGATGGTTGGTACGGGAGGCAAAAAGGTCCAGGAAAAAGGGACCGAATAATTTCTGGATAGAAAAACTGGGCGAAGAAGCCACCAATCGCTGGAAACTCTCCAGAAGTGAGAGAACCAGTCCGCTACCATGTTTGTGATACCAGGAATGTATTGCGCCTGGAGAGAGATGTTGCGGGAAACGCAGCAACGAAAGAGGTCGGAGGCCAAATCCGAAAAGGGACTTGGAGCCACCCAAATGGTTTAGGTACTGAACGGCTGAGATGTTGTCAGAGCTAACTGAAGATACTTGGTGAGCAAATGACAAGAGAAAAAAATGTGAATGAGGATAACAAGAAAACAGAATCAATTTGACAACATAATTGCTCTATGAAAGCTAAGCTTTGTCTTTCCTATCCCTTTAATAAGCTAATTGATACGTTTAAATCTCAGCACCACAGGTCTAGTCCTGCCAGACTCATCTCTGTGAGGTTGATAACATTAGTATAATGAATTCATGGCATAATAGCTATTATTTACCAGCAAATGCTAATGTGTTGTCATTGGCTGTGTGCTTTATAGCGGAGAAAATACTAAATAGCACAGTGCAATGATGCAACAAATGTGCGTTTAACCATTGCTACCCTAAAGAAAAAAAGAGTTAAAACAGTTGGTTTAATTTTCAACCAAAAGTATTTTAGGATTCATGCACCTTCTCACTCATGAAAATGGCAGAAACTGACGGGGGAGACGGAACAAAGGGAGAATGGCTGATTAACTTGGTTAAATGATGGGATAGTTGATGCACTTATTATAGGGCATAAAAAAATTATTTATTTAAAAGGACATGAAACCAAAATTGTTATTTTATAGTTCAGATAGAGCAAACATTTTTCAACAAATTTCCAGTTTTTTTTTTTTATCAATTTTGCTTCATTCCATTTGTATCCTTTGTTGAAGGAGCTGTAATGCACTACTGAGAGCTAGCTGCACACATCGGTTAGACATATATGTCCAGCCACCAATCAGCAGCTAGCCTATCTAGGTATGCTTTTCAACAAAAGAAAAAAAAGGAACTAAGTAATTAGATAAAAGAAGTAAATAAATACTCTCTCTGAATTATGGGGGTAAAAATAGGTTTCATCTCGTTTTAAATCGTTTTGCATGAAGCTTACCAGCCCACCAGTGCTGTAGGTCACCCCTAAAATGAATGCACCTGATGTTGGATATGTTCACTCTAAATAAACAATATTAATAGTATCTGCGTTCTATCCAGATTGTGATGATTAACTGGATTTAATAAAAGTTTTGATATTAAAGGGACATGAAACCTATTTTTTTTTTCTTTCATGATTTACTTTTAATTTAATTCTATTATCTAATTTGCTTCATTCTCTTGCTATCATTTGCCAAAAAGCATATCTAGATAGGCTCAATAGCTGCTGATTGATGGCTGCACATTGTGCATTGCTATTTCTTCAACAAAGGATATCTAAAGAATGAAGCAAATTAGATAATAGAAGTAAATTGGAATGTTGTTTAAAATTGTATTCTCTATTGGAATCATGAAAGAAAAATTAGGTTTAGTGTCCCTTTAATATCTAGTGAGAGTTATCTTTGAAAACTCATTAATAACCCCACATGTGATGCTGAATCTCATTATTAAACGTATTAAAGGGACATTACACAGTAAAATTGTTTTTATATGAATGTATTTTCAGTGATTTGTTATACCAGCTGTAGAGTATAAAATGTATGAGAAATTGCATTTTCAGGTTTATTTGTGTATATGAAGTAGCTGGTTTTGTGCTTTTAAACCACAGCCTATTACAATGGGTTGAGTTTCAGGTAATATCAGATCTCATTATGTTATCACTTTTATGTACACACACAGGCTTCCTTATCTTATATTTGTCTGGAAAACTAAAGCTCAATACTTACATAGAACAATAAAAAATGATCATTTCTTCTGTTAAGTGTGATCAGTCCACGGGTCATCATTACTTCTGGGATATTAACTGCTCCCCTACAGGAAGTGCAAGAGGATTCACCCAGCAGAGCTGCATATAGCTCCTCCCTCTACGTCACTCCCAGTCATTCTCTTGCACCCAGCAACTAGATAGGTCGTGTGAGAGGACTATGGTGATTATACTTAGTTTTATATCTTCAATCAAAAGTTTGTTATTTTAAAATAGCACCGGAGTGTGTTATTACCTCTCTGGCAGAGTTTGAGGAAGAATCTACCAGAGTTTTGCTATGATTTTAGCCGGAGTAGTTAAGATCATATTGCTGTTCTCGGCCATCTGAGGAGTGAGGTAAACTTCAGATCAGGGGACAGCGGGCAGATGAATCTGCATAGAGGTATGTAGCAGTTTTTATTTTCTGACAATGGAATTGATGAGAAAATCCTGCCATACCGAGAATACTGTCATGTATGTATACTTTACACTTCAGTATTCTGGGAGAATGGTACTTCACTAGAATTACACTGTAAGAAAGACATAAAGCTGTTTAATAACTAGAGATTATGTTTAACGTTTTTGCTGGAATGTAAAATCGTTTTCATTTGCTGAGCTACTGAGTGAATAAATGTTTGGGCACCATTTTTCCACTTGGCAGTTGCTTAAATCTGTTTTTTCTGTCAGTTTCTGTTCTCCCTCACTGCTGTGTGTGTGGGGAGGGGCGCTTTTACTATGCATCAAATATTTCAGTCAGCAACTCATTGTATTCCCTGCATGATTCTGGTTCTCTCTACAGAGCTCATGGGGTCTTCAAAACTTATTTTGAGGGAGGTAATTTCTCTCAGCAGAGCTGTGAGAATTATAGTTTGACTGAAATAAAAACTTTTATTCTGTAATTTGTTTCCTGCTTTCAGAAATTGTTATCTTTGCTAATGGGATTAAACCTTGCTAAAGTTGCTGTTGTTTACAAGGATTGAGGCTATAACTGTTTCAATTTATTAATTTTAACTGTCATAGATCTTCTTGCTGCTTCTTAAAGGCACAGTACGTTTAATATTATTCTAATTGAATTGTATTTCCAAGTTGCAAGTTTATTTGCTAGTGTGTTAAACATGTCTGATTCAGAGGATGATACCTGTGTCATTTGTTGCAATGCCAAAGTGGAGCCCAATAGAAATTTTATGTACTAACTGTATTGATGCTACTTTAAATAAAAATCAATCTGTACAAATTGAACAAATTTCACCAAACAACGAGGGAGAGTTATGCCGACTAACTCGCCTCACGTGTCAGTACCTACATCTCCCGCTCAGAGGAGGTGCGTGATATTGTAGCGCCGAGTACAGCTGGGCGGCCATTACAATCACATTACAGGATATGGCTACTGTTATGAATGAAGTTTTGGCTAAATTACCAGAACTAAAAGGTAAAGTGATCACTCTGGGGTGAGAACAGAGTGCGCTGATAATATAGGGCCATGTCAGACCACTCTGCGTCACAGGTGGCAGAACATGAGGACGGAGAACTTCATTCCTGTGGGTGACGGTTCTGATCCAAACAGACTGGATTCAGATATTTCAAATTTTTAATTTAAAATGGAAAAACCTCCGAGTTATACTAGGGGAGGTGTTAGCGGCTCTGAATGATTGTAACACAGTTGCAATACCAGAGAAAATGTGTAGGTTGGATAAATATTTTGCGGGGTACCCGACGAGTACTGAGGTTTTTCCTATACCTAAGAGACTTACTGAAATTGATACTAAGGAGTGGGATAGACCCCGGTGTGCCGTTCTCTACCCCCTCCGATATTTAGAAAAATGTTTCCAATAGACGCCACACAAGGGACTTATGGCAAACGGTCCCTAAGGTGGAGGGAAGCAGTTTCTACTTTAGCTAAGCGTACCACTAACCCGGTGGAGGATAGCTGTGCTTTTTCAGATCCAATGGATAAAAAGTTAGAGGGGTTACCTTAAGAAAATGTTTGTTCAACAAGGTTTTATATTGCACCCTTGCATGCATTGCGCCGATCACGGCTGCAGCGGCATTCTGGATTGAGTCTCTGAAGAGAACATTGGTTCAGCTACTCTGGACGACATTACGGACAGGCTTAGAGTCTTAAACTAGCTAATTCATTCATTTCGGAGGCCGTATTTACATCTTACTAAACTTACGGCGAAGAATTCAGGATTCGCCATTCAGGCACGCAGGGCGCTGTGGCCTAAAATCCTGGTCAGCTGATGTTACTTCTAAGTCTAAATTGCTTAATATACCTTTCAAAGGGCAGGACCTTATCGGGCCCGGGTTTGAAAGAGATTATCGCTGACATTACAGGAGGTAAAGCCATGCCCTGCTCAGGACAAAAGCCAAAGCCAAGACTAGACAGTCTAGTTTTCGTTCCTTTAGTATTTCAAAGCAGGAGCAGCATCAACTTCCTCTGCACCAAAAACAGGAAGGAGCTGTTGCTCGCTACAGACAAGGCTGGAAACCTAACCAGTCCTGTGAACAAGGGCAAGCAGACTAGGAAACCTGCTGCTGCCCCCAAACAGCATGAATTGAGGGCCCCCGATCCGGGATCGGATCTAGTGGGGGGCCAGACTTTCTCTCTTCGCCCCCAGGCTTGGGCAAGAGATGTTCAGGATCCCTGGGGCGCTAGAGATAATATCTCAGGGATACCTTCTGGACTTCAATACTCTCCTCCAAGAGAGAGATTTCATCTGTCAAACGATTGTCAACAATCCAGACAAAGAAAGAGCTTTTCTACGCTGCGTACAAGAGGCTCTTGTTAATGGGAGTAATCCATCCAGTTCCACGATCGGAACAGGGACAGGGGTTTTACTCAAATCTGTTTGTGGTTCCCAAAAAAGAGGGAACTTTCAGACCAATCCTGGACTTAAAGATCCTAAACAAATTCCTAAGAGTTCCCATCGTTCAAGATGGAGACTATTCGACAAATTTTACCTATGATCCAAGAGGGTCAGTACATGACCACTGTAGATTTAAAAGATGCTTACCTGCACATACCGATTCACAAGATTCATTACCTGTACCTAAGGTTGCATTCCTAGACAAGGCATTACCAGTTTGTAGGCTCTTCCATATTGTGATTGGCTACGCGCCTAAGTATCTTCACAAAGGTATCTGGGTGCTCTATCCTGGCGGTACTAAGACCGCTTGGGAATCACAGGTAGCTCCATACCTAGACGACATTCTGATACAAGCTTTCAAGCATTCAAACTGCCAAAAGTCTCTACAGAGTTAGTGCTGGCATTTACTAGGTCACATGGATGAAAGGTGAACGAAAAGAAATGTTCACTTCGTTCCACTCACAAGAGTTTCCCTTCCTGGGGACTCTTATAAGATTCGGTAGAAAATGAAGATTTACCTGACAGAGGACAGGCTATCAAGACTTCAAAGTGCTTGCCGCACTCTTCATTCCATTCAACCTACCCGTCAGTGGCTCAATGTATGGAGGTAATCGGCTTAATGGTTAGCGGCAGAATGGACATAGTACCCTTTGCACGCTTACACCTCAGACCACTGCAACTGTGCATGCTAGGTCAGTGGAATGGGGATTACTCAGACTTATCCCCTTCTCTGAATCTGGATCAAGAACCAGAAATTCTCTTCTATGGTGGCTTTCTCGGCCCACACCTGTCCAGGGGGATGCCATTCAGCAGACCAGACTGGACAATTGTAACAACAGACGCCAGCCTTCTAGGTTGGGGTGCCGTCTGGAATTCCCTGAAGGCTCAGGGACTATGGAGTCAGGAGGAGAGTCTCCTGCCAATAAACATTCTGGAATTGAGAGCAGTTCTCAATGCCCTCCTGGCTTGGCCCCAGTTGACAACTCGGGGGGTTCATCAGGTTTCAGTCGGACAACATCACGACTGTAGCTTACATCAACCATCAGGGAGGGACAAGAAAGCTCCCTAGCTATGATGGGAAGTATCAAAGATAATTCGCTGGGCAGAGTCTCACTCTTGCCACCTGTCAGCAATCCACATCCCGGGAGTGGAGAACTGGGAGGCGGATTTCTTAAGTCGTCAGACTTTTCATCCGGGGGAGTGGGAACTTCATCCGGAGGTCTTTGCCCAAATACTTTCGACGTTTGGGCAAACCAGAGATAGATCTCATGGCGTCTCGACAGAACGCCAAGCTTCTCTCGTTACGGGTCCAGATCCAGGGATCCGGAGCAGTCCTGATAGATGCTCTGACAGCACCTTGGGACTTCAGATGGCTTACGTGTTTCCACCCTTCCCGTTGCTTCCTCGATTGATAGCCAGAATCAAACAAGAGAGAGCATCAGTGATTCTAATAGCACCTGCGTGGCCACGGCAGGACTTGGTATGCAGACCTGGTGGACATGTCATCCTGTCCCGCCTTGGTCTCTACCTCTGAAACAGGACCTTCTGATACAGGTCCCTTCAAACATCAAAATCTAACTTCTCTGAAGCTGACTGCTTGGAAATTGAACGCTTAATTTTATCAAGACGTGGGTTTTCTGAGTCAGTTATTAGTACCTTAATACAGACTAGGAAACCTGTTACCAGAAAGATTTACCATAAGATATGGCGTAAATACCTACATTGGTGTGAATCCAAAGGTTACTCTTGGAGTAAGGTTAGGATTCCTAGGATATTGTCTTTTCTACAAGAAGGTTTAGAAAAGGGTTTTTCTGCTAGTTCATTAAAGGGACAGATCTCAGCTCTGTCCATTCTGTTACACAAACGTCTGTCAGAAGTTCCTGACGTCCAGGCTTTTTGTCAGGCTTTGGCCAGGATTAAGCCTGTGTTTAAAACTGTTGCTCCACATGGAGTTTAAACCTTGTTCTTAATGTTTTACAGGGTCGTTCCGTTTGAACCCCTTCATTCCAATGATATAAAAGTTGTTATCTTGGAAAGTTCTATTTTTAATGGCTATTTCCTCGGCTCGAAGAGTCTCTGAATTATCAGCCTTACATTGTGATTCTCCTTATTTGATTTTTCATACCGGATAAGGTAGTCCTGCGTACTAAACCTGGGTTCTTACCTAAGGTAGTTACTAACAGGAATATCAATCAAGAGATTGTTGTTCCTTCTTTATGCCCAAATCCTTCTTCAAAGAAGGAACGTCTACTGCACAACCCTGGATGTAGTCCGGGCTCTAAAATTTTACTTGCAGGCAACTAAGGAATTCCGACAAACGTCTTCTCTGTTTGTCATTTACTCTGGGCAGAGGAGAGGTCAAAAAGCTTCCGCTACCTCTCTTTCTTTTTGGCTTCGTAGCATAATTCGTTTAGCTTATGAGACTGCTGGACAGCAGCCCCCTGAAAGAATTACAGCTCATTCTACTAGAGCTGTGGCTTCCACTTGGGCCTTCAAGAATGAGGCCTCTGTTGAACAGATTTGCAAGGCTGCAAACTTGGTCTTCGCTTCATACTTTTTCCAAATTTTACAAATTTGACACCTTTGCTTCATCGGAGGCTATTTTGGGAGAAAGGTTCTTCAGGCAGTGGTTCCTTCTGTATAAAGAGTCTGCCTATCCCTCCCGTCATCCGTGTACTTTTGCTTTGGTATTGGTATCCCAGAAGTAATGATGACCCGTGGACTGATCAACTTAACAGAAGAAAACATAATTTATGCTTACCTGATAAATTCCTTTCTTCTGTAGTGTGATCAGTCCACGGCCCGCCCTGTTTTTAAGGCAGGTAAATATTTTTTAATTTATACTCCAGTCACCACTTCACCTTGGCTTTCCTTTCTCGTTGGTCCTTGGTCGAATGACTGGGAGTGACGTAGAGGGGAGGAGCTATATGCAGCTCTGCTGTGTGAATCCTCTTGCACTTCCTGTAGGGGAGCAGTTAATATCCCAGAAGTAATGATGACCCGTGGACTGATCACACTACAGAAGAAAGGAATTTATCAGGTAAGCATAAATTATGTTTTTATAACTTAACTATCCTGCACCCCACTGAGAGTTGTAATCTCTTCTGCTGGCTGTGTTTTACTTAGGCTATTCAATAGAATATACTCCTGTATAGAAAGTATCATATAGGTTGGGATACCACAGGCTAAATCAGCTATTTCAAATGCCAAAATAGGGGTAAAGGAGCCCACTTGTAAACAATTTAAAACACTCCAGCAGGTTAAAATGAATAATTGGGAACAATTTTAAGGGGAGAAATTTTTTAGGTGAACTGTCCCCTTTAAGCTACTGCCTTGTTTTTATATCAGTGATAGATAACACAGGGCAGTAGATCAATATGTTAGAATCTTTAAAGGGACAGTAATACTGTAAAATAGTTTTTCCCCTTAATGTGTTTCCATTTTTTCCAGTTGCAGAGTATAAACCTGTATGAGAATTGCTTTTTAAGGCTTATTTGTGTATATAAAAAAGCTGATTTTGTGTTTTTGAAGCCACAATCTAATAAAATGGGTTGAGCTTGTAAGTGTAATCAGATCTCCTTTACTTTATCATATTGTGTACTTATACCTGCTTCCTTATTCTTATATCTGTCCTTAAAAACAATCACCAATACTTGGAGGAGAACAATGGAAAATTAACATTTTGTTACCTTATCTCTTCTATACCCCACTGGGAATGTAATTTCTTCTGCTGGCTGTGTTACACAGCTTTTTCTATAGATTGGACCTAAGGCCAGATATTTTCAGAATAGGTGGGGATACCACAGGCTAAATCAACTATTTAAAATGCCAATATACGGGTAAAGGAAATACTTTAAACAAATTAATACACTCCAGCAGGTAAAGTGGATTATTGGGAATCAATTAAAGGGGAGAACATTTTTGAGTAAACTGTCCCTTTAAGTGACATACAGTATGTCAATCTATGGCCATTAAACACAGAAAAGTCAATATATTTCCTCTATATGCCCAGTGGCACAACATTAGGGTTTGCAGGGTGCCCTCTGTCTGCTGTTCTACCCCCCCTCCCCCCGGGGGCTATTTTGACTGCAATCACCTTGTTGGCCACTGACTAGAAATCCCCAAAGCCCTCACTTCTAGTTGAGGGGCAGCAATAGTAGTGTGGAGGGCTAAACGCAGTGGACCGCCAGATGGCCATCTCCGTTTTATGTAATGCACAACTAGAAGAGAATAGTGTTTACCGTATACATCTTTAACAAGCAGTTCAGCTTTAGCAAATCTCCAACGTGTCCTTTGTTCTCTGTCAGATTTATGAAGGGATACTAAGCCCTGGACAGCAACAAACCAGTAGATTGATTTAAAATGGAGCTTTTGGTTGTACTTACCAGTGTTGACTTTTCATTTAGAGTGTAATCTAGGCCCATGTCACACTTTTGGTCCACTCTATAGACACAAGAAATGCGTAGCTATACGAGTAAAAATCAATATAGACTTTCAGGAATTGTTTTTCACCCAGAACTGGTGATTGGCAGGATCGTGAAACGGATGCGCCTGCTCGATGTGATTGCAAGACTTGCAGCTCCCCGGTGGAACTTTACTTATGTGTTTAACTTATTACATGGGTTAATCACATATTAAGCTTCAGCACTCTTTGGGCTCCATTTTTATGAAGCAGTGAATGCTGCTTCGGAGGCCCATTGTTTCAGACTCACCGGAAGCAGAACTAGCAGTCATAAGACCACTGCTCCTTAACCTCTCTGCCAGGTGGCGGATTGAAATCATCCCGATCCAATCAGGATTATTGACAGCATTGTCTGCATTTAGCGGATGTCGAGCGGACTCGATTCGCTGACGCTCGACATATGATAAAACTACCCCTTTGCATTAACATGTAACGTTAATTATCAGACTGAAATAAAACATTCCATTAAAATAATGTATGATATTGTATTTTTGGTGCTTTTCACATGCAAATACATCCTGTTTGCAAGACTTTTCCCCTCTATATAATGCATGAATCACATACAATTCAGTTATTCCTTTGAATACACATTCTGCAATAGTCACAAGGTTTGGAGTCATATCAAAAAGAAACAGTAATCTCTGTCATACAAAGCTGAGTACACTATCTGTCAGGAAAAAGACGGAATTTAACCGTATATCACCTAGCGATAACAAAAGCTAAGCGCGCCATAGTTACGCTACTAAGCAATAAAAATAGTTGATGCAGAGGAAGTCTGATTAAATTCTTTCAATAATCATTTTGGAGGTCTACTGAGTATTACTTCTGCTGAAAATACAGCAGGTTCCTGTTAATTATGTTTGTGAACACAGAATTGAATCTAGGTACAGCTTTTTTCTATAAACAGAAAGTGGTTTATGAGTGTAGCTGGCAGACTTAAAAACAAAAAAAACTTTGGGCAATAAACTCAAAATTGAATTTCCCATAAATAGTTTTCTGTGCAGTGAAAAATCTTTTCCTGTAGTTTAACTCTGAAAAGTGTGTGTAAGATACAGGAAATGACTAGAAAACTGGTGATCACATGCAGAGCTATACACTGGCGCTGTTCTACTGAAGCAGGAGGGGAATTCCCTTACCTCTCCCCTATATGAGAGGTCATATGTCCCCATAGGGTACCAGTGGTCTCTATGGGAATGGTATAACCTTGCCCCACCTAATGTGATAGTAGAGTCAAAATTAACTTTCATGATTCAGATAGAGAATTAAATTTTAAACAACTTCCCATTTAACTTTATTACCAAATTTGCTATGTTCTTTGGTATCCTTTGTCGAAGATTTAAACCTAGTTAGATCAGGAAGCAGTAATGCACTAGTGGGAACTAGCTGAACACCATTGGTTGAGCCAATGACAAGAAGCATGTCTGTAGCTACAATAATCAGCTAGCTCACCCAGTAGTGCATTGCTGCTCCAGAGCATATCTAGGTTTACTATTCAACAAAGGATAAGAGAACAAAGCAAATTTGATATTATTAGAAAATTGTATGGTGTATCAGATCATGAAAGTTAATTTTGACTTAAAGGGACACTGAACTCAATTTTTTTCTTTTGTGATTCAGACAGAGCATGAAATTTTAAGCAACTTTCTAATTTACTCCTATTATCGAATTGTCATCATTCTCTTGGTATCTTTATTTGAAATGCAAGAATGTAAGCTTAGATGCCGGCCCATTTTTGGTGAACAACCTGGGTTGTCCTTGCTAATTGATGGATAAATTCATCCACCAATAAAAAAGTGCTATCCAGAGTTCTGAACCAAAAAAAAAGCTTAGATGCCTTCTTTTTCAAATAAAGATGGCAAGAGAACGAAGAAAATTGATAATAGGAGTAAATTAGAAGGTTGCTTAAAATTGCATGATCTATCTGAATCACAAAAGAAAAGAAATTAGACTCAGTGTCCCTTTAACACCATTCCATTACTTAGAAGTGGTTTAGGTCCCTAGGTTGTGGAGGTGCTTCATAGATACCCACCCCAAGAAGAACAAATCTAGATAAGAAAAGGAGACGTTTATGGTCTTCTCAACGAGTGGCCTCAGACTTTTTTTTATAAAAAAAAGTTGTCAAAAAATATTATTTAACTACCTGATGTTTTTATTGTAAGCGAACATAAAAAAAACACATATAAAAGAAGGGATCAGAAATCACCAAACCTGTAGGGGGCATTAAGGTTTAAATTAAAATAAATCACCATAGCAAATTATCTGGGACTGAGACATACTCATGCAGAGGGAGCTTTAGACCCCCCGACCAGGGCCGTCTTTAAAACATGGCAAAGGGGCAGCTAACCCAGGGCCCAGTTTCTGTTGAGAGGCCCAAGAGTCCTAAAAATGGTTCATACCAGATTCCTGATGTGACATCGGGAACACACACATTCAGTCATAATACTGTCAAAAGTACTCTGTTTATATAGATATAATTTTTTAAAACTGTGCCAGACCGTGTTGGTGTCTTGTGACATGCCAAGCTATTGTCATGTTGCTTGTTTTAGATGTGCACTGTGCAGCACTGAATGCAAAGCCCTAACTCGGCATCCAGCCATTTCCCCCACTGCATCATAAAAGTCCTGCTGGGGTTACCCACTGTTACTAGGTAACTGCTCTGGTGGTGGGGATTGTTTCTGGGTAGGGCTGACTGTAGGCGCATGCAGCAGAAAGCTGGAGCGGCAAGCACATGAGGAGTTGAGCATCTCTGCAGCTGCACACACTGATCTCTTCAGTCTTGAGGCTGTGTGACTCAATCTCACACTGTATCCATGCAGCCTTGGACAGACAGCATCCAGTCTGCTGGTCCCCTTAGCCCTGCTCTTTCTGCTGTGGCCCTAAGATCAACTAACTGAAGTTTGTTTAGGGGAACAGTGCTTTGTAGAAAGGTGTCAGTGGGAAGAATAAGTGAGTGCACACACACCCCTCCCCATGCAGCATTGTCTAGTGATGGTGAGAGGGAACTTGTTCCTAGCAAAGAAGTGACATGTGCTGCTGTGGCTGGATGATATAGTGTCATGCTGATACTTCACACATTAATGAAAGGTTTATTTTATAGTTATTGTTTCTCTCTGTCTCAGATTTTACAGCTTCCCATAGTAGTTTCTGCTGTTCCATTCTGTAAACTTATACTGCACCTCCATGCTTCCTCCTCAGTCTTTACCTTGCTTTGCTCCTGTTTGGCTGCCCTAAAATCTCTTTAACCAGCTACCTCACACCAGAATCACATTCAAAAGAATATTAAATGAATCCACAGTGGAGGAATTTATATAAATATTTACTTATTATATACTGCTTAGGTCCAGTTTCACATATTGCAATTTATTTCATTTGTTAAATATGATTAGCTCAGCAGTGGATAATCCACTGCTGGGCTAATAATAAAAAAAAATGATTTAGTAGCTTTTTGGGATGTTGAGGTGGAGAGCGAAATTGCATGGGGGGGGGGCAAGAAAAATTTTGCCCAGGGTCCAGTCAATATTAAAGACGGCCCTGCCCCCGACACACCCATTTTCAAAGCAATTTAACTCTTTTAACTTAATTAAATTTAAAAGGGGACAGTCTACTCCAAAAATTTTATTGTTTAAAAGATAATGCCATTTTTTTTTTACTTATTCCCCAATTTTGCATAACCATCATGGTTATATTACTACACTTTACCTTGTATCTAAACATCTGCAGACTGCCCCTTATTTCAGTTCTTTTGACAGACTTGCATTTTTGCCAATCAGTGCAGACTCATAAATAACTCATCATGAGTACAATGTTATCTATATGGCATGCATTAATTAGTGCTGTTTAGCTATGAAAAATTCTTAAAATGCACTGAGATAAGAGGCGGCCTTCAAGGGCTTAGAAATTAGCATATGAGACTACCTAGGTTTGGCTTTCAACAAAGAATACTAAGAGAACAAAGCAAATTTAATAACAATGGGAAAGTTGTTTAAAATTGCATGCCCTATCTGAATCATGAACATTTAAAATTTTTATAGACTGTCCTTTTAAAGGGGACTTCTATTATCAAATTTGCCTTAATTCTCTTGGTATCCTTGTTGAAGAGGCAGCAATGCACTACTGGGAGTTAGCTAAACGCATTGGGTGAGCCAATAACAAGAGGCATACGTGTGCAGCCACCAATCCACAGCTAGCTGTCTGTGCATTGCTGTTCCTGAGCCTACCTAGGTATGCCTTTCAACAAAAGACATTAAGTGAAGAAAACAAATTAGATAAAGAATTAAATTGGAAACATGTTTAAAATTGCATTTGCTATCTGAATCGTGAAAGAACAGTTTTTGGGTTTTCATGTCCCTTTAATTACGTCTGTTGCCGAGTGACTTTTATAACAATGATTAATACTGTGCTGAAGTGATGGTCAAACACAATGGGCCATAGATGAATATTTAAGCAGCCTTAAAGCCCCATACAAATATATGTTATGGGGAACAGCTCTCGAATAGGGATTGCTGCCCCAAAACATCAGAACTCAACAAAGCAAAACATTTTTAACTCAACCTTATTTTTAAAGCTGCAAAACCTAATTTAGTAGCTGTTTTTTCTGGGGCCACAACAAAAAAAAAAAAAGAAAAAAAAAGGGGGCCACATGCCGCTCACAGACCTCCAGGTTGCCATCTCTGCCTTACAGCATTAAACCTGGTGGCTCTAGTGACTCTATAGTCCTCTGGAGCACCAGATTCCTAACGTGTAAAATCTGATTATTTAAATAAGGTCTTTTTTTTTGACAGCCCCCTGCTAGCGGCCGATTGGCCGCAGTGAGCAAGAGGCGGCATTGCACATGCAGGGGGCGGCATTGCACAGCAGGGGGCGGCATTGCCTGCATTTAGCGAAGTCTTTTACCTTTGGGGCCATTGCAGTAATAATGATCACCTGGTAGTAAACCGCATTTGTTTTGTAGTCTGTGTAAAGACTCCCAGATCCTGTTTATCTAATGTCAGGGATTTCTCTGCCAAGTGTACGGGGACAGTGGTAAGATCACAAAAACTTGTGACAATGGCTTTTCACCCCGCCCCAATAACAACAATTTCTAGCCCAGATCTCTTCTGTTCTAATGAGCTATATGAGTAGGGTTGCCACCTCGGCCATGTTTTCCTGCACACTTATGAGTTATACATGCTGCAGGGTTTGCAGGGAGGAACATGAATAGTGCTGTTCAGTGTCCCTATTCGTCTGCTTTCTATGGTTGAAATTCATGTTCCTCCCTGCACACCCTGCAGCATGTATAACTCATAAGTGTCCAGGAAAACATGGCTGAGGTGGCAACCCTATATATGAGGCCAGCAGGTCTCAGCTAAAGTGCTTTGCATGGGCGTGGTTAAGGGATATGAAACCCTATTGTTCCCCCATGATTCAGATAGAACATACAATTTTAAACAACTTCCCAATTTACTTATATTATCAATTTTTTTTCATTTTCTTGTTATCCTTTGTTGAAAAGCAGGAAAGTATGTTCAGGAGTGTGCACGTGTCTGCAGCACTACATGGCGGCAGTTTTGCTACAATGTTATACATTAGCAAGGGCACTAGAGGGCAGCACTGTGTCCTGTTGTGTAGTGCTTCAGGCATGTGCACACTACCTATCTAGATGTCTCTTCAACAAAGAAGAACAAGAGAACTAAGTAAATTTTGTTAATAGAACTTAACTTTTTTTTTGTATTGTATCTGTATCATGAAAAAAGAAAAATGTTGGGTTCAATGTAACTTTAACAGGTTTAGAACAATGAGGCTATAGGTTTATCCACATGCATAATAATGAATATGCCACAGACCCAATATTCTGCTTTTCTGTATTGTGTGTGTGTGTATGTATATATATATATATATATATATATATATATATACACACACACACACACATAAATATATATATATATATATATACACAGGTAACCCTCACTTTACGCCGGGGTTAGGTTCCAGAAGGAATGGTTGTAAATCGAAACCGTTGTAAATTGAAACCCAGTTTATAATGTAAGTCAATGGGAAGTGAGGGAGATAGGTTCCAGCCCCTCTCAAAATTGTCATAAGTAACACCTAATACATTATTTTTAAAGCTTTCAAATGAAGACTTTAAATGCTAAACAGCATTATAAACCTAATAAAATAATCACACAACACAGAATATATAATTAAACTAAGTTAAATGTACTAAAACATTTGCTAAACAGATTTATAAACCTAATAAAATAATCACACAACACAGACTTCACTTTCATTTTTCTGCAAACAGTTCTTTCTATGCATTCCAATCTGGACTGATTTAAACAGAAAGATCTTGTTCCTTTGAAATCTGCTCTATACCTCAGCTCTGGATAAACTGATTAATTTCAGCTTGCTTGGCTTTGCTGCAACACAAGCGGACAGTTCCACCTACTGGCTATTTTAATAAATGCACTGCTTCTCAATGCTTTTCAATAGCAGTCACATGACTGGAAAAAAAGGTTGTTATTCTGAAACGGTGTAAATTGAACCGTTGTAAAACGAGGGCCACCTGTATATATATATATATATATATATATATATATATATATATATACACACACATGTATATCTCACATACAGTATATATATATATATATATATATATATATATATACACATACACACACACACACACACATATATATATATATATATATATATATATATATATATACACACACACACGTATATCTCACATACAGTATATATATATATATATACACACACACACACACACATATATATATATATATATATATATATATATAGATAGATAGATAGATAGATAGATAGATATATATATATATAGATAGATATATATATATAGATATAGATATATATACAGATCCACATTTGGGTAAAATCATACAACTAATGCTGCACATTTCTTATGACAATGTTTAAAATAGAACTATTCTAAAATTCTTCCAGTTTCCTAAGCTTCATCCATATCCAGGCTCTGATTTTTGTATTCTCACAGTATTGGAAGTGGTTATAATATATTAAACTCAGATGTAAATTACATTAAAGAAATACGATATTTAAAAGCAACCTGTCAGCTAAGTACATTAAAACACGTTTAACAGCTCGATTTCCATTATAATTAATTGTTTAACTGAATTGCTTATAGTCACATACTGAAACGTAGGAAGAACACAAATAAAAATAGAGAAAATTGGGTTCTAATCCTATGTATTTTATCTCACACACATTCAGCTACATTTTTTCTATACAGTAAACTACTGATTTGCTTTCTGCCGTTTGCTTGAAATCTTAAATGGATTCCTGGCTAAAAAAAAAATCAAATCCATGAAACACGCTAACAATCTGAGGTACAAGATCAAAATGTCACCATATTCAAACAGATGTTAATACGGTTTCCATGACAGCAGCGGCTTTATATTTGTATCAGTTGGGCTTTTCTTCTATAGCACTGCAATATTTGTTGTCAGTTTTTCATAGAATGAAATATCAAGCGCAGTTAAATGTCTCATAAAATATAATTACTGATGCAATTAATGGGAATTGTCAGAGTTAAGTTACTTCAGTTTATTAGTGTTGTAAACCTGTTTTTTTTTTTCATTGAGAAAACTTTGTCAGTTTCAGAACCACTCATGGAAATGGTCTACTACTATAGCACAACTGGATCCCTATATATATATATATATATATATATATATATATATATATATATATATATATATATACACATATATACACACATACAAATACATACATATATATATATATATATATATATATACAGTGAGGGAAACAATTATTTGATCTGCTAATTTTGTACGATTGCCCACTGACAAAGAAATAATCAGTCTATAATTTTAATGGCAGGTTTATTTGAACAATGAGAGACAGAATAACAAAATCCAGAAAAACGCATTTCAAAAAAGTTATAAATTGATTTGCATTTTAAAGGGAGTGCTCCTAATCTCATCTTGTTATCTGTATAAAAGACACCTGTCCACAGAAGCAATCAATCAGATTCCAAACTCTCAACCATGGACAAGACCAAAGAGCCGTTCAAGGATGTCAGAAACAAGATTGTAGACCTACACAAGGCTGGAATGGGCTACAAGACCATCGCCAAGCAGCTTGATGAGAAGGTGAGATTAGTTGGTGCGATTATTCACAAACTGTCAATCTTCCTCGGTCTGGGGCTCCATGCATCTCACCTCATGGAGTTTCAATGATCATGAGAATGGTAAGAAATCACCCCAGGACTACACAGTAGGATTTTGACAATGATCTCAAGGCAGCTCGGACCATATTCACCAAGAAAACATTTGGTAACACACTACGCCGTGAAATCCTGCAGCGCCCGCAAGGTCCCCCTGCTCAAGAAAGCACATGTATAGGCCTGTCTGAAGTTTGCCAATGAAAATTTGAATGATTCAGAGGAGAACTGGGTGAAAGTGTTGTGGTTAGATGAGACCAAATTCAAGCTCTTTGACATCAACTCAACTTGCCATGTTTAGAGGGGGAATGCTGCCTATGACCCCAAGAACACCATCCCCTCCGTCAAAAATGGAGGTGGAAACATTATGCTTTGGGGGGTGTTTTTCTGCTATGGGTACAGGACAACTTCACTGCATCAAAGGGACGATGGACGGGGCCATATACCGTCAAATCTTGGGTGAGAACCTCTTTCCCTCAGCCAGGGCATTGAAAATGGGTTGTGGATGGGTATTCCAGCATGACAATGACCCATAACACATGGCCAAGGCAACAAAGGAGTGGCTCAAGAAGAAGTACATTAAGGTCCTGGAGTCTCCAGCCCTTCATCCCATAGAAAATCTGTGGAGAGAGCTGAAGGTTTGAGTTGCCAAACATCAGCCTCGAAATCTTTATGACTTGTAGAGGATCTGCAAAGAGGAGTGGGACAAAATCCCTCCTGAGATGTGTGCAACCCTGGTGGCCAACTACAAGAAACATCTGACCTCTGTGATTGCCAACAAGGGTTTTGCCACCAAGTACTAAGTCATGTTTTCCAAAGGGGTCAAATATTTGTGCAGACCTACAAAATCAGCAGGGGATTAAATATTTTTTTTCCTCACTGTGCATATATATATATATATATATATATACACACATAAGTAAATCCCGCAAGTATCTGCACTCACTGCCAAGTAGTCAACGGCCAAGGTGCTTAGTCAGGATTAAATTTCAATACTTTTTTATATCAGAGTGACGTTTCAGGATCCTCAGACCATATAATTACAGTGGGACCTTGGTTTACGAATTTAATTCGTTCTCCGGGACGTTTCGTATTGCGAAAAATTCGTAAACCGAAACACGGTTTCCCATAGGAATGCATTGAAAACCAATTAATGCGTTCCGGAGGTGAGAAAAAAGTCAAATAAAGGCTCCAAAACCTGCTGCAAATGGCTCCACAACTTGCTGCAAATGGCTCCAAAAGGCTCCACAACTTGCTGCAAATGGCTCCAAAAGGCTCAACAACTTGCTGCAAATGGCTCCCAAAACCTCTCCAACACCTCCACACTGCTACCCACACTTCAGTATGCAGGGGCAAACCGGGACACTTGTTTCGTATTGCGAAAAAAATTCGTAAACCGAGGCATTTGTTTTAAAGAATTTTCATTCGTAAACCGAAATTTCGTTTACCGAGTCGTTCGATAACCGAGGTCCCACTGTATATATAAAGTAACTTGTGTTAATGATAGGCTGTCTCCTCTGAAAAGTGCCATTATGAAATATAAAATTTCTAAAGGTTTTATGAAGAAGCCAAATTACTCATGGGAAATAGCACCTCACTGTTCTGCTGAGGATCATAGTTCTTTCACACATAAGACAGTTAATACACAAAACAGATAGTAATCTCCTGTGTCATTATGTACTATGGAGTCAGACATCTGGATCAGTTATATGGGTACTCAGGCAGTATGAAATATGGTGTTGCCTTACAAACCTATACAGAAATTCCTTCCTATTTACAGTAGAGGTTTTGTTTTCCTTTTATACAAGAAAAACCATATCAGGATGAGTAATTTTCCCCCTTCTGCATATATTTTATGTTGCCTCCAACCTGATAAAGGTCATTTGTATTTATCATAATTTTACAGGATGTGCATTCGGAGCATTCATTATGAAACAAATGCAGCCTCATTCGCAATTTTCTAATCTGGATTTCTTCTTGTGAAAGTGCAACACACTAAGATCTGATTTTAGGGTGCTGCACTGTCACAAGTAGAAATCTGGCTTCGAAAATACTCAAATGCTGCTGGCGACCGCCATATTTCAGCATTAGGGGCCGATTTATCAAGTGTCTGGCAGACACGATACCGCTGTATCGATCATGTCCGCCAGTCATCGATAAATGCAGGACAGCGTATTATCATTGCACAAGCAGTTCTGGTAAACTGCTTGTGCAATGCAGCCCCCTGCAGATTTGCTGCCAATAGGCCGCTAGCAGGGGTGTCAATCAACCCGATCGTTTGAGATCGGGCGGATTGATGTCCACAGCCTCAGAGGCAGCAGATGAGTTGAGCAGCGGTCTTAAGACCGCTGCTTCTTAACTCCTGTTTCTGGCACGCCTAAAAGCTGGTCTTAAGACCGCTGCTTCTAACTCACTGTTGCTGCAAGCCTAAAGGCCTCGTCGCAGAAACAAGGGTATACGGCCCCATTCGGGCCGTGATAAATTGGCCCTTTTGTTTCCTAACAAATGTTCCCGAATAAACATCCCTATTGTTTTTAATAGGGAAATGTAAAGGCAAGAAACTTATACCTGAGCTTAGGGAAATTCCTGATTTCCGAACTTACATAAGGCTCGATTCTCTATAGCTCTGGTCTGCCAGAATTCTATAAGATGCTGCGTCAGTATTGCAAAGCCTTGTTTGTTTTAAAACAATTTGTTTCTATGGGAACTGTGTATCTTACTAAGGAGAGTTACATGAAGGAGTAAATTGGAGCAATAAGCAAACACTGCATAAAGCAGACTGCAAGTTGTGGTTCCCTTATTAACTGTTTCACTGCTGGGCCGCTCACAACACTGGTCCTTAGAGTCTGGTGAGATTGTCTAAGTCAAGTCTTGTCAGTGCTGTAAGGTCAGGCACACACATTTAGAAAGTCATGGTTTAGTATAACAATATGGAGCTCAATGAAAAGTTTTCATGTGTTTTTTTGAGAACTGGACCATTAAAGGGATATTCCAGCCAAAATTGGAAACCACATGGATGCATTTGGGTATTGAACAGAAGCATTTTTGTAATATACATGCATTAGCAAAAATGCCTCTAATAAAAGTTATAGCTGTTTAAAGAGTATTTAAGTATGCACCGTGCACCAGCATTTTAAACACAGGACTTGCTCAGACAGCCTAACATGCATGTACCATCTGATAATGACTCAATTTGTTAATTGCTGATATGATAGAAGCCTCACTGATTATCTGAGCAGCTGCAATATTTAAAATGTAGGTGCAGTAAGAATATCTAGCTATGCTTCACATGCAGAGAAAAACGTTAACACTAAAACAGTGCTAACTTTTACTAGAAGCATTTTTGCCAATAGCTGTATATAGCACATATGTTTCTATTCAAATATGTAATTAATCTATGTGCATTTAAATTTTGACCGTAATGTCCCTTTAATGTTTATTCAAAGCTACTGGTGCGTGGCCCTTACAGCATATGTGTGTATGCAGCTTAAAAACAGGAATACGTTTTACTAATGACGTTTATTGCAAAACTGCTCTATTTAAAATTGAAATGCACCCACTCTCAATTTTGACCTTTCTATCCCTGTAAGTGAAGAGGGACAATGGTCAGTCATCACTAATGATAGAAGTATTGGTTTATAATGCTTGAATCCAGTAGGTGCAGTGTTTTATATATATATATATATATATATATATATATATATATCTTCTATATATATACTATATATATATATATATATATATATATTATTTTACAAATACAGACCATGACATTGACATCAAATTTCACTTTGGTTAAAATAAATAAGACTCTTCATATTAACATAGTAGATGAGGTTGAAAAAAAGACCGAAGTCCATCGAGTTCAACCTATACAAATCTAAAATATATACAAAAAGCTCCAGTTAATCTTAAATAATCCCACTAAAAGGCTGACCCATTTAATACTAGCAATCATATCCATGAATTTGTTTATAGACAGAAATGTATCCAAATAACTTTTAATGTATCTAGGGTATTGGCATTCACTACCTCCTTTGGTAATGAGTTCCACAATTGTATTGCTCTTACAGTGAAAAATCGTTTCCCGTTGCAGGAGATTAAATCTCCTTTCCTCCAACCTTAAAATTGTGACTCTGGTTACAAACAATTTTCTTGGAATAAACAGAGCTTCTGCCATCTCTGTATATGGGCCTTGAATATATTTATATAAAGTAATCATGTCACCTCTTAAGCACCTTTTTTTCTAAAGAAAACAGATCCCGTTTGGCTAGCCTCTCCTCATAGGTTAAATTCTCCATTCCCCTTATTAGCTTTGTGGTCCTTCTCTGAACTTTTTCTAATTCTGCAATATCTATTTTTGCGATTGGTCCCCAGAACTGCACTTCATACTCAAGGTGAGGTCTTACCAGGGCTTTATATAGTGACAGAATTATGCTTTCCTCCCTTGAGTCAATGCCTCTTAATACATGCTAGTATCTTATTAGCCTTTGAAGCTGCTGCCCTGCATTTTGCACCCATCTTTAGCTTGTTATCTATTACTACCCCCAAATCCCTTTCCTCCTGTGTTTGGCTAAGTCTTGTCCAATTTAAATAATATGTTGCCTGCTTATTTTTACTTCCAAAATGTAGAACCTTGTATTTTCCATTTACCTGCCCATACTTCTAATTTTTGCAGCTACCTTTGTAACGAAAGTTCATCCTGCTCTGACCTAATGACCTTACTTAACTTAGTATCATCTGCAAAAATAGAGATGTCGCTATTTAATCCTAGCTCTAAGTCATTTATAAAAATATTAAAAAGAATAGGGCCCAGCACTGATCCCTGGGGTACTCCACTGATTACCTTTGTCCAATCTGAGTATGATCCATTCACTACTACTCGTTACTCCCTATCTTTTATCCAGTTATTTATCCACAAACTAACATTTTCAGCTATTCCCAGTCCCTTAATTTTGTGCATTAATCTCTCATGTGGCACTGTATCAAACGCCTTTGCAAAATCTAAGTATATCACATCAACTGATTCCCCTTTATCTATATTTTTACCTACTTCCTCATAGAATCTAATTAGATTAGTTTGACATGATCTATTTCTCATAAAACCATGCTGATTAGAACTCATATTCTTGTTTACATGAATATGATCATCAATATAATCCCTTCAAATATCTTCCCCACTATTGATGTCAGACTAACTGGTCTATAGCTTCCTGGATCATCCCTACTTCCCTTTTTGAAGAGTGGCACCACATCAGCTTTACGCCAATCCTTGGGTACCATGCCTGAGGATAATGAGTCTTGAAAAATTAAGAGTATAGGTTTGCCTAGAATAGTGCTAAATTCCCTTAACACCCTTGGGTGTATTCCATCTGGGCCTGGAGTTTTATTTACCTGAATATTATCCAATTTGTTCCTGATATCCTCTATACATAACCCAATTAATGGTATGGGCTGGCATGTTCTATTTTGTTCCAAAGTATCATCCAATGGTTCCTCTCTTGTGTATACTGAAGAAAAAAACTGGTTTAGTATATCAGCCTTCTCCTAGTCACTGTTAATATCTCTGGGATTCTGGTAGTATATTTAATAAAGAATTAAAGGGACAGTCTACACCAGAATTATTATTGTTTTAAAATATAGATAGTCCCTTTATTACCCATTCCCGAGTTTTGCATAACCAACACAGTTATATATATATATAAACGTTTTACCTCTGTGATTATCTTGTACCTAAGCCTCTGCAAGCTGCCCCCTTATTTCAGTTCTTTTGACAGACATGCATTTTAGCCAATCAGTGCTGGCTCATAGGAACTTCACGTGTGTGAGCACAGTGTTATCTATATGACACACATGAACCAACTCCCTCTAGTGGTGAAAAACAGTCAAAATGCCCTGAGAGAAGAGGCGGCCTTCAAGGGTTTAGAAATTAGCATAAGAACCTCCTAGGATTAGCTTTCAACTAAGAATACCAAAAGAACAAAGCAAAATTGTTAATACAAGTAAATTGGAAACTTGTTTTAAATAGCTTTCCCTATCTGAATCATGAAAGTTTATTTTGAACTAAACTGTCCATTTAACCCTTTAGCCAAAATGGGTGCAACGAGGTGTAATTTGCAGTATCTGATCATTAGAGTTCTCATTTTACAGAACACACTGCCGACCATTGGTAAAACAGCTGGTAATATTTTAATCACAGTATAACAGGCAAATGGAAATAGAAAGAAAGTTTCCCTGAAAAGCAAATTCCATTTATTCTTTCAAAGAAATCTTCCAAACATGATGTATAATAACAATAGATCAAACCTTAATCCTCTTTTCAGGCAGATCTTTATTTTACAGTAGCAGATTGGGCACCAGGGCATTAGTGCTTACAGCACTGGCAGGGGGAGGGTGACCAGAAGGGTCACCATGTCACAAGGGGAATAGCAATGAGGCCCGGGCCTTTCATCCTACCCGCCTGATCCCCTCGGCCTATTAATAGCTCAGTCTGGGCCCAGCTCTGCATCACATAGGCCCTCCCAATGAATTGCTTTGTAGTCTGCTGGGCCTCTTAAAGCGCCCCAACAATAGACCACCTTAAAACAATGCCCACGTTGTAGCCATCACAGATGTCCTATTGGTACCGCGCTGTCCCTATTATAACAGCACATGATACATTCCTATACAGGTTATGGCACCACTCCACTAGCCATAACCAGGCTGTGCCCCCGCTATAACGCTCCTCTGCTTGCACTCCACCTCCTGATCCCACAATACAGCGCTCCTCCTACATTCCCATAGCTGTCTTCTGTTTAGCTCCTATACCGCTCCTCAGTCTGCATCCCTCCTTTATGTTTCTTCTGCACACTCCTCTTTCTACCGCTCTTCCAGCGCAGCGAGCTGAGAGCTCACCCCCTTTATAACGGCTTCCTGCTGCTTCTCTTCCTTGGGGAAAGAAAACAAAAAACCCAGAGAACAAATCAGAAGTAGTCAAATCCCAGCATCACTCCCCCTCTGCATACAGCCATTGTAGAGGCGTGCTCAGCCCTGCTGGTGATTGCATCCTGGGAAG
>NC_069505.1:362889311-362939311 GCF_027579735.1 Bombina bombina | reverse complement strand
TATATTAGGAAGAGGGTGGGTTTTGGCGGTTTTCAGAGACGGATTTCTTGTGAAAGGGTAACGCGCTCAGATCTTATAGTGTTGCATTTTAATAAGGATAAATCTGGCTCAGAAAAGACGAATGCTGTGAGTGGCCGTCTTCTTCTGTATTTAGCAGCTAACGAAACCTGCGGAATGCACAGCCCTTCTAAAAAACAATCACAACTGATGGCTCTCAGAGAGCCAATAAAACTCACATGGACAAAATTAACTGCTATAATTAAAAGGAGCATTTTATTATTTCAGGAATTCTCACTGGTTACTTTCTATTAACCACCTCCAGTGCACTGCGGCTCCAGAACGTGGCTTGTACTTCAGCATTACTGTGTGTGCACCATCATAGTGGAGTTTAATATAGTAACTAGTGAGCACTGGTGCAGCAACTTAGTAAATAGTATTATTTTAGATTGTCTCTTTTAAGGGACAGTCTTGTCAAAATTAAACTTTCATGATTCAGATAGAGCAGCAACTTTCTAATTTACTCCTATTAATTTTTCTTCGTTCTCTTGGTATCTTTATTTGAATGCAAGCTTAGGAGCCAGGCCATTTTTCTTTTAGCACCTGGGTAGCGCTTGCTGATTGGTGTCTTGATGTAGCCACCAATCTGCAAACGCTACCCAGGTTCTGAACCAAAAATGGGCTGGCTCCTAAGCTTACATTCAAATAAAGATACATATTGCAAGTAAAACATCATTGCGCTATGCATTCATTATTTATTTTAGAGTCTTTATTTAGCATCTAAAAAAATGTGCTTCTTTCACTTTCTCCCAGGGAGACTTGGGTTAATACCTTTAGGCAATTTATGTGAGCTTTTGTTTACCTTTCTCTCCCTTCCTAAGCTTCCATTATGTTACATGGTGGATTATCAGTTTTACATCAACAATTATGATAGGAAACTCATTCTTTGCAATAGTAACTAAGTTGAATCCGTGCTAATCCTCCTTAAGGGAATACAAGGGTGCAGGCTACTCCAGTCTGCACATGTGCAAACAGAGTTTGTGCTATATCTGAATATTAGTTTGTGATTAATAATGTTTTTTTGTTGTTCTGGGGACAGGGAAATTAGTGAAAAGAATAAACATAAAACAATACACTCATTTGACAAAACAAAGCTGCAGTTTTCATTGCAAAATGATTCTTATTTGTGAAGGTTCACAACAGTCATGTAGTTTACAATTTGGGCTTAATGTCCCTTTAAAGAGGTTACACAAATAGTTAATCCACATTCTCACCCCAGTACTGAACAAGACACGCCCAGCGTTTTGGCGGCATGTTTGCGCTTCTATTCAGGAACGGCAATACATTGTGACTCGTTATCAAACTTTAACTATGTGTTTTTAAAGCCCTTTGCTGGTGTTAAGCACGCAGCTACCAAGAACCATTTATGCCCTAATAAAAAAATCATTAGAGCATTTTATGTTTGTATTTGTATCCCTTTAACAGTCACAGCATTTCATACAGACACAAGGCTTGCTTAGAAATCCATTCCTCAGGCAGTTTAACAGAGCTTTTTATTCCTGAGTTTCATCACGGCAACATTTTGATACCAACTTAAATATTTAAATGTCAAAGACAGTTAGAGCTTTGTCAGAGACTGCGAGGGGCAGACAGCAGGAAGCTGGAGTCTGCTGCCCTACAGATCTTCATGCCTGAGGTTAGAGCTTTCAAGCTGTCTTCCTCCTTTCCTGATAAAATAGCAACTTCTAATTGATTTGTCCTCTAATGTTGTGTGAACTATTTTTACATTAGATTTATTAAACTTTTTTTCTTTATCTTTTTTTTCCCCTTTTAAGCTACTTAAGGCCATTCCATTTAATATGTCAGTATGCCACATAAAGTATTCATTGACAATTTCCATGAGTCAGCGGGCAAGGTTCCATGTAAATCACAGTGTTTTTTATATTTATTTGGGTGGAAAATATGAAAGACTTGTGTAGTTAGAAATCTGCTCCAGCTGTTGGATTTTTTTTAAAGGTAAAGTCTACACCAGAATTTGTATTGCTTAAAAAATAAATAAATAAATATATATATATATATATATATATATATATATATATATATTAATATACGTTTTACCTCTGTGATGACCTTGTTTCTAAGCCTCTGCAGACTGCCCCCTTATTTTAGTTCTTTTGACAGACTTGCATTTTAGCCAATCAGTGCATACTCCCGTCCTGGGTAACTGCACCTGCATGAGCACAATGTTGTCTATATGGCACACACGAACTAACACCCTCTAGTTGTGAAAACCTGTCAAAATGCCTTCAAGGGCTAAGAAATTAGCATATGACCTACCTAGGTTAAGATTTCTACTAAGAATACCAAGAGTACAAAGCAAAATTGATGATAAAAGTAAATTAGAAAGTTGTTGAAAATTACATGCCCTATCTGAATCATGAAAGTTTAATTTTTGACTAGACTGTCCCTTTAAATCTACACTATTGCTATATTTTTCTGCAGGACATTCTTACACCTTTTATACTAATGATCGGCTATGTCTGCCCCTGTCTGCCTGCGAATGAAGCCCATGTATTTTTTTTTTTTACCCTCTAAGGTGGTAGCTGCATGTATTTGAGCATAGACAAAGTTCCTGGGTTGATAAAGTGAGCTATGGGTGACCATATTGCCGCTTTAAAAAGGGACACATGAAAAATAGATATGTCTTATAATGGAGCATTATTTAAACCATTTCTTTAAACAGCCCTGGCACATGTGTTTTTCATATGTGTCCCTTTTTATATGGTCACCCTAGCTATGGGACTGCTCTCCTGCAGTCAGGAAACGGGAAATTGTTGAGGTTGGCAGAAGCCAGGAGCCCATATCAGGACAGTTCTGCATTTTACAAAATGGGTAGAAATTTGTGCTGTCAAGAGGCTCCTTTACATTATACATGTGACGTAACAATTAGAGCCATCGCATGTCTGCCTTTTGTTAGGCGCTAATGTGCATTAGGTAAGCAAGCTGCAAGCTTACAGTGAAATAATGCAACAAATGCAAAGCTTTACATTATACGTGTGACGTAACAATTAGAGCCATCGCATGTCTGCCTTTTGTTAGGCGCTAGTGTGCATTAGGTAAGCAAGCTGCAAGCTTACAGTGAAATAATGCAACAAATGCACAGCTTTACATTATACGTGTGACGTAACAATTAGAGCCATCGCATGTCTGCCTTTTGTTAGGCGCTAGTGTGCATTAGGTAAGCAAGCTGCAAGCTTACAGTGAAATAATGCAACAAATGCACAGCTTTACATTATACGTGTGACGTAACAATTAGAGCCATCGCATGTCTGCCTTTTGTTAGGCGCTAGTGTGCATTAGGTAAGCAAGCTGCAAGCTTACAGTGAAATAATGCAACAAATGCACAGCTTTACATTATACGTGTGACGTAACAATTAGAGCCATCGCATGTCTGCCTTTTGTTAGGCGCTAGTGTGCATTAGGTAAGCAAGCTGCAAGCTTACAGTGAAATAATGCAACAAATGCAAAGCTTTACATTATACGCCTGACGTAACAATTAGAGCCATCGCATGTCTGCCTTTTGTTAGGCGCCAGTGTGCATTAGGTAAGCAAGCTGCAAGCTTACAGTGAAATAATGCAACAAATGCACAGCTTTACATTATACGTGTGACGTAACAATTAGAGCCATCGCATGTCTGCCTTTTGTTAGGCGCTAGTGTGCATTAGGTAAGCAAGCTGCAAGCTTACAGTGAAATAATGCAACAAATGCACAGCTTTACATTATACGTGTGACGTAACAATTAGAGCCATCGCATGTCTGCCTTTTGTTAGGCGCTAGTGTGCATTAGGTAAGCAAGCTGCAAGCTTACAGTGAAATAATGCAACAAATGCAAAGCTTTACATTATACGCCTGACGTAACAATTAGAGCCATCGCATGTCTGCCTTTTGTTAGGCGCCAGTGTGCATTAGGTAAGCAAGCTGCAAGCTTACAGTGAAATAATGCAACAAATGCACAGCTTTACATTATACGTGTGACGTAACAATTAGAGCCATCGCATGTCTGCCTTTTGTTAGGCGCTAGTGTGCATTAGGTAAGCAAGCTGCAAGCTTACAGTGAAATAATGCAACAAATACAAAGCTTTACATTATACGTGTGACGTAACAATTAGAGCCATCGCATGTCTGCGTTTTGTTAAGCGCCAGTGTGCATTAGGTAAGCAAGCTGCAAGCTTACAGTGAAATAATGCAACAAATGCAAAGCTTTACATTATACGTGTGATGTAACAATTAGAGCCATCGCATGTCTGCCTTTTGTTAGGCGCCAGTGTGCATTAGGTAAGCAAGCTGCAAGCTTACAGTGAAATAATGCAACAAATGCAAAGCTTTACATTATACGTGTGATGTAACAATTAGAGCCATCGCATGTCTGCCTTTTGTTAGGCGCCAGTGTGCATTAGGTAAGCAAGCTGCAAGCTTACAGTGAAATAATGCAACAAATGCACAGCTTTACATTATACGTGTGACGTAACAATTAGAAGCCATCGCATGTCTGCCTTTTGTTAGGCGCTAGTGTGCATTAGGTAAGCAAGCTGCAAGCTTACAGTGAAATAATGCAACAAATGCACAGCTTTACATTATACGTGTGACGTAACAATTAGAGCCATCGCATGTCTGCCTTTTGTTAGGCGCTAGTGTGCATTAGGTAAGCAAGCTGCAAGCTTACAGTGAAATAATGCAACAAATGCAAAGCTTTACATTATACGCCTGACGTAACAATTAGAGCCATCGCATGTCTGCCTTTTGGTAGGCGCTAATGTGCATTAGGTAAGCAAGCTGCAAGCTTACAGTGAAATAATGCAACAAATGCAAAGCTTTACATTATACGTGTGACGTAACAATTAGAGCCATCGCATGTCTGCCTTTTGGTAGGCGCTAGTGTGCATTAGGTAAGCAAGCTGCAAGCTTACAATGAAATAATGCTACAAATGCAAAGCTTTACATTATACGTGTGACGTAACAATTAGAGCCATCGCATGTCTGCCTTTTGGTAGGCGCTAGTGTGCATTAGGTAAGCAAGCTGCAAGCTTACAATGAAATAATGCAACAAATGCAAAGCTTTACATTATACGTGTGACGTAACAATTAGAGCCATCGCATGTCTGCCTTTTGTTAGGCGCTAATGTGCATTAGGTAAGCAAGCTGCAAGCTTACAGTGAAATAATGCAACAAATGCAAAGCTTTACATTATACGTGTGACGTAACAATTAGAGCCATCGCATGTCTGCCTTTTGGTAGGCGCTAGTGTGCATTAGGTAAGCAAGCTGCAAGCTTACAGTGAAATAATGCAACAAATGCAAAGCTTTACATTATACGTGTGATGTAACAATTAGAGCCATCGCATGTCTGCCTTTTGTTAGGCGCCAGTGTGCATTAGGTAAGCAAGCTGCAAGCTTACAGTGAAATAATGCAACAAATGCAAAGCTTTACATTATACGTGTGACGTAACAATTAGAGCCATCGCATGTCTGCCTTTTGGTAGGCGCTAGTGTGCATTAGGTAAGCAAGCTGCAAGCTTACAGTGAAATAATGCAACAAATGCAAAGCTTTACATTATACGTGTGATGTAACAATTAGAGCCATCGCATGTCTGCCTTTTGTTAGGCGCCAGTGTGCATTAGGTAAGCAAGCTGCAAGCTTACAGTGAAATAATGCAACAAATGCAAAGCTTTACATTATACGTGTGACGTAACAATTAGAGCCATCGCATGTCTGCCTTTTGGTAGGCGCTAATGTGCATTAGGTAAGCAAGCTGCAAGCTTACAGTGAAATAATGCAACAAATGCAAAGCTTTACATTATACGCCTGACGTAACAATTAGAGCCATCGCATGTCTGCCTTTTGGTAGGCGCTAATGTGCATTAGGTAAGCAAGCTGCAAGCTTACAGTGAAATAATGCAACAAATGCAAAGCTTTACATTATACGTGTGACGTAACAATTAGAGCCATCGCATGTCTGCCTTTTGTTAGGCGCTAATGTGCATTAGGTAAGCAAGCTGCAAGCTTACAGTGAAATAATGCAACAAATGCAAAGCTTTACATTATACGTGTGACGTAACAATTAGAGCCATCGCATGTCTGCCTTTTGGTAGGCGCTAGTGTGCATTAGGTAAGCAAGCTGCAAGCTTACAATGAAATAATGCTACAAATGCAAAGCTTTACATTATACGTGTGACGTAACAATTAGAGCCATCGCATGTCTGCCTTTTGGTAGGCGCTAGTGTGCATTAGGTAAGCAAGCTGCAAGCTTACAGTGAAATAATGCAACAAATGCAAAGCTTTACATTATACATGTGACGTAACAATTAGAGCCATCGCATGTCTGCCTTTTGGTAGGCGCTAGTGTGCATTAGGTAAGCAAGCTGCAAGCTTACAATGAAATAATGCTACAAATGCAAAGCTTTACATTATACGTGTGACGTAACAATTAGAGCCATCGCATGTCTGCCTTTTGTTAGGCGCTAGTGTGCATTAGGTAAGCAAGCTGCAAGCTTACAATGAAATAATGCTACAAATGCAAAGCTTTACATTGGCTTTCTCTTTTAGCTACCATTTGCCTGTTTCCTGCTGAAGTGTTTTACAGTCTGTTTTTTAATGCCATGGCTTTGTCAGATGCTTTATACAGAATGTGGTTTAATAAAGATGGAGTTTGGCACCAAGTGAGCACAACGTAATGCTAAAATGTATAGACTGGGCATCAAAGCATTATAATGTAGATACATTTACAGAATGTTATTAGTTAAAGCCCTAATTATTTGTTTTCATGATTCAGAAAGAGACCACAATTTTAAACAACATTCCAATGCACTTCTATTATCTAATTTACTCTGTTCTATTGGTATCATTTGTTGAAAAGCAGGTAGGCTCAGTAGCTGGGAGTTAGCTGCTAATTGGTGGCTGCACATCTAAACCTTATCACTGGCTTGGCTTTCAATGTGTCCAGCTAGCTCCCAGTAGTGCATTGCTGCATCTTCAATAAAGGATACCAAGAGAATAAAGCAAAATTGATAATAGAAGTAAATTTTATCTGAATGATTAAAGAAAAAAAACATTTGGGTTTCCTGACCCTTTAAACAATTTGTATATTACTATTTAGTTAAAGGGACATGAAACCCACATTTTTAATTTCATGATTCAGATAGAGAATACAATTTTAAACAACTTTCCAATTTACTTCTATTATTTAATTTGCTTCCTTCTCTTGTTATCCTTTGCTGAAAGGTTTATCTAGGCAAGCTCAGGAGCAGCAGAGAACCTAGGTTCTAGCTGTTGATTGGTGGCTGAATAAATATGTTGATTGTGATTGGCTCACCCATGAGTTCAGTTAGAAACCAGTAGTGCATTGCTGCTTCTTCAACAAAGGATACCAAGAGAATGAAACTAATTAGATAATAGAAGTAAATTAGAAAGTGGTTTAAAATTGTATTCTCTATCTAAATCACGAAGGAAAATTTTTGAGTTTCATGTCCCTTTTAAACACATTTTTTACAGTAGTTTGTGTGTATATCCTGTCTATCTATAAACGTAATACCAAGTGGGTTAGACTCTCTATTCCTTTGTAAGTAAGTGTGATTTATTACTTATTATCTTGTTAATCTTTGTTTCGCATTGCATATATTTCAATCTTGGTGCTTTTAAGTAAAAAAGATGAAATGGGCTATTTAACGGAATTTAGAGGAAGTGCCAGTTAAATGAATACAAGGAATCCCCTGTGTTCTGTGCACCAAGACTGAATGGGCTTGTCTGCATCTTGCACCAATTAACTTGAAGAATCCTGGGACAGGCTGGGAAATTGCTGTGCCCATGGCATTTGGCAATAGAGCTAAACTTTTACAGCATGTTACATTTCAAAGCCATTTTCTGAAATGAAGAAGCGTTTGAGAATACGTTAGAGCTGCCAATTTATTTATACACTGGTGCATAAATGAAGACAAACGGCTAAGAACCATATTTAATATTACATACAGCACTGAGGAAGAGGAGCGAGTACTGGAAGTTCAGATTCAATTCTCCCACATGAACAGATAATGAATTAGCTGTTCTTTCGTACTGGGATGTCTTCAGCAAGATTTCTGCAGAGCTTAAATAAAGAATAACACAGTAATTGATGCTTTAACTCATTACAGTCTTGTACTAATAGGGATTTTTTTAGATTTCTACATTTTCTCTCATAATGGCAGATGTTGACAAATCCAGAAGCCCATGTAGCCTAAAATCTAACAATATTAAGATGACTATATGATGGTTGTATGAATGAAAATGTGATATATATATTTTATTTATGTTTTTAATTTATTTTTTTAAATAGTTAAAGTGAATGTAAATTTTGATGCTAAAGTGCCCGGTTTTTAAAACTTTGATTAAAAACAGGGGCACTTTAATTCATCAATATTTTCATTTCACTCCTGTTGTGAAAATAAACTTACTTTTTAATCTTCACAGCAGCTCCAGCTTCCTCCACCTGTTTCAAAGCCTCTTCCTGGGTCTAAAATGAGGTATCTGGCTTCCTCCAATCACAGCAGTGAATCAGACACTGAATCCCCCGGGGGGGAATCTGTGATTGGAGGATGACCTATCAATCATTTCTGACATCAGAAATGGCTTGTGAGACCGGAGAAAGCAGCAGCTGCTGTGAAGTTTAAAAGGTAAGTTTTTTGTCACAACAGGAGTGAAATATAAATTTTGATGAATTAAAGTGCCCCTGTTTTTAATCAAAGTTTTAAAAACCGGGCACTTAAACATCAAAATTTACATTCACTTTAAAGAGACATTTCAAATGTCAAAATGAAAGTGCACATAGATCAATTGCATCTTTGAATAGAACCATATTTTCAATCGTACATATACTGGCAAAAAAAGCTACTAATAAAAGCATCTTTCTCTGCACATGCATGTGAAGCATAGCTAGATATTCTCAGTGCACCAGCATTATAAATACTACAGCTGCTCAGTGAGCTAGTGGGGTTAGTATCATGTCCGCAATCATGCACATTTACTAATTACCAAATAATACAAGCACTTTAGGCTCTCTGAGCAAGTGCTGAGTTTAAAACACTGGGGCATGGAGCATACTTACATACACTTTTGAAACCGCTATAGCTTTTACTACAGGCATTTTTGCTTATCCATGTATATTGCAAAACTGCTTATATTCAAAACTGTGTGCATAATGCCGAAGAGCAAGCTAAAATTGGCTAAGAGGTGGAAACGTCACCTCATTGAAAAAACTGTTGTGGGCAGCCAGAGGTGCTTAGGTTAGCGCTGCAGCAAAATAAGGGTTCCTATTCCTTTTTTTTTTTTTTTTAAATGATGAATGCAGGTCGCTTTTATATTTAGTGATGGCAGATCCTAGGATATTTAAAACGCTAGAATTTACCATCACTTTAACTTGTGTTTTGTCTTTGATTTGATCAATATAAGTAAAAAAATATTGATTTACCTGATTTTGTTGCTAGGTGTGTTACAAAAAAGCTTTCACCTGGGATTTTTTTTTCTTGCAATCATTTTAAAAACTTTAAAAAATCTTCAAATTTAGCATGGATAATTCTTGTCTTGCAAGAGTGTGCAGGTAATGCACCCTTTTCTATCTGCTAAGCCTAATTTAGGCATCAATATTAAAAGTCAGTTGAACATTCCATTATGGTCAACCACAAAATATTTAGGGGCAACAATGGTTTCCAAAGATCTAGTGTTGGGGCTGTGGTCACCTGTGCATATTCTCCTAATGGAAAGCCTTAAAAATTGATATGTGAGGAATAGAAACTGTGGTTTAAAAAAACAAATACAGGTGGCCCTCGGTTTACGCCGGTTCAATTTGCGCCGTTTCAGAATAACAACCTTTTTTTTCAGTCATGTGACTGGTATTGAAAAGCTTTGGAAAGCAAAGTGTACTAATTAAAATAGCCAGTAGGTGGAGCTGTCCGCTTGTTTTGCAGCAAAGTTATGCAACTTAACAGCCTGAAATTGATCTGTGTACACAGAGCAGACATTTGCTATCGAGCAACAAGTTGTAGCAGCCACTTCCCTATTATCTTCCTGTCCAGCAGCTTCAGGTGAGGGTGCCTATTAATCACTGCAGATTGAAATGCATAGAATAGGTGCAGACCCAATATTATCTAACATGCTAACAATGCAGAGAACTGATTGCAGAAAAATGCAATTACAATTTCTCCTACATTGGTGTATCCGGTCCACGGCTTCATCCTTACTTGTGGGATATTCTCATTCCCTACAGGAAGTGGCAAAGAGAGCACACAGCAGAGCTGTCCATATAGCTCCCCCTCTGGCTCCGCCCCCCAGTCATTCTCTTTGCCGCTCTGAACAGAAAACCAGAGACTCACTCCTCTGGTGGTTGTCTCTGGATCACCTGTCTCAGGGAATGAGTTTCCGCAGACCGGAGTGGATCATTGACACGACCGACGCCAGCCTCCTAGGCTGGGGCGCGGTCTGGGAGTCCCTGAAGGCTCAGGGTCTATGGTCTCGGGAAGAATCTCTTCTCCCGATAAACATTTTGGAATTGAGAGCGATATTCAATGCGTTCCAGGCATGGCCTCAACTAGCAGAGACCAAATTCATCAGATTTCAGTCGGACTACATGACGACTGTAGCTTACTTCAATCATCAGGGGAGAACAAAGAGTTCCCTGGCGATGAGAGAGGTATCCAAATTCATCAAATGGGCAGAGGATCATTCCTGCCATCTATCAGCAATTCACATCCCAGGAGTGGACAACTGGGAAGCGAATTATCTGAGTCGTCAGACTTTCCATCCGGGGGAGTGGGAACTCCACCCGGAGGTTTTTGCCCAGTTAGCTCAACTAGGGGGCATTCCAGATCTGGATCTGATGGCGTCACGTCAGAACTCCAAAGTTCCACGTTACAGGTCCAGATCCAGGGATCCCAAGGCGACATTGGTAGATGCCTTAGTAGCGCCTTGGTCGTTCAATCTAGCTTATGTCTTTCCACCGTTTCCCCTTCTCCCCCGGCTAGTAATTGAACAGGAGAAGGCTTCGGTAATTCTGATAGCTCCTGCGTGACAAGCAGGACTTGGTATGCAGACATGGTGAATATGTCATCGGTTCCGCCATGGAAGCTATCTTTGAGGATAGGACCTTCTAATTCAAGGTCCATTCGAACAGGGTTTTCGGATTCAGTATAGATACCCTGATCCAGGTTAGAAAGCCTGTCACCAGGAAAATTTACCATAAGATATGGCGGAAATAGCTTTGTTGGTGCGAATCCAAGGGTTACTCATGGAATAAGATTAGGATTCCAAGGATATTGTCTTTTCTCCAAGAAGGATTGGAGAAAGGTTTGTCAGCTAAGCTAGTTCCTTAAAAGGACAGATATCTGCTCTGTCTATCCTGTTACACAAGCGTCTGGCAGAAGTACCAGACGTTCAAGCGTTTGCACAGGCTTTAGTCAGAATCAAGCCTGTCTATAGACCTGTGGCTCCTCCATGGAGTCTTAATTTAGTTCTTTCAGTTTTTCTAGGGGTTCCGTTTGAACCTTTACATTCCATAGATATTAAGTTATTATCTTGGAAAGTTTTGTTTTTGGTAGCTATATCTTCTGCTCGAAGAGTTTCTGAGTTGTCTGCTTTGCAGTGTAATTCACCCTATCTGGTGTTCCCTACAGATAAGGTTGTTTTGCGTACCAAACCTGGTTTCCTTCCAAAAGTGGTTTCCAATAAGAATATTAACCAGGAAATAGTTGTTCCTTCTCTGTGTCCTAACCCAGTTTCTAAGAAGGAACGGCTGCTACAAAATGTTGATGTGGTTCGTGCTTTAAAATTCTATTTAAAAGCAACTAAGATTTCAGACAAACATTGTCCTTGTTTGTTGTCTATTCTGGTAAGAGGAGAGGTCAGAAAGCGACTGCTACCTCCTCTTTCCTTCTGGCTGAAAAGCATCATCCGATTGGCATATGAGACTGCTGGACAGCAGCCTCCTGAACAAATTACAGCTCATTCCACTAGAGCTGTGGCTTCCACATGGGCTTTCAAGAATGAAGCTTCTATTGAACAGATTTGTAAGGCAGCGACTTGGTCTTCACTGCATACATTTGCCAAATTTTACAAATTTGATACTTTTGCTTCCTCAGAGGCTATTTTTGGGAGAAAGGTTTTGCAAGCAGTGGTGCCTTCCGTTTAGGTTACCTGACTTGTTCCCTCCCTTCATCCGTGTCCTAAAGCTTTGGTATTGGTTCCCACAAGTAAGGATGAAGCCGTGGACCGGATACACCAATGTAGGAGAAAACAGAATTTATGTTTACCTGATAAATTTCTTTCTCCTACGGTGTATCCGGTCCACGGCCCGCCCTGGCATTTGGTCAGGTTTAAATTTTTATTTTTGTACACTACAGTCACCACTGCAGCCTATGGTTCTCCTTTTTCTCCTAACCGTCGGTCGAATGACTGGGGGGCGGAGCCAGAGGGGGAGCTATATGGACAGCTCTGCTGTGTGCTCTCTTTGCCACTTCCTGTAGGGAATGAGAATATCCCACAAGTAAGGATGAAGCCGTGGACCGGATACACCGTAGGAGAAAGACATTTATCAGGTAAACATAAATTCTGTTTTGTTTTTTTTGTTCATTAAACTTAGTTTGATGATGATGATACAATCTATATTATTAGGTTTATAATGCTGTTTAGCATTTAAAGTCTTCATTTCAAAGCTTTAAAAATAATGTATTAGGTGTTACTTATGACAATTTTGAGAGGGACTTGGAACCTAACCCCCTCACTTCCCATTGACTTACATTATAAACTCCGTTTTTCAATTTACAACGGTTTCTCCTGGAACCCAACCCCCGGCGTAAACTGAGGGCTACCTGTAGTGAATTCTCTTTTACAAGACATGGACTAAGGAAAACCTTTCTGTTCCACAGAGATATGCAGCACATTGGAATCATTAATATAAACTATCATTTCGATTCTAGGTTTCAATCAGCTTTTGTGAGTGTTTAAGAGTTTTTCTACTGGCAGTAACACGATTCAGATCAGTTTGGGTCTCCACAAGCGGGGAAACAGTATGGAGTATCTCAGAAACAATGCAAGGCTATTTTCATATAGAGGAAGAGCTGCTTACATATCGCGATAACGCACCATTTCATCGTCCTTTGATCCAAAAACTAATAAAAATAAACAAGTAAATATAAAGTAAGAAGCAGGTTATATTTTGGTTTATCATTATGTTGTGGTTCAGACAGAGCATACAATTTTAAAAATATTTCCGATTTACTTTGATCAAATTTGCTTCATTCCCATTGTATTCTTTGTTGAAGAATAGGTAGGTGTCTGGAGCACTACAAGGCAGGAAATAGTGCTTTTGCAAATGGATAACATCCTTGCTATATAGTGCTTCAGACACGAGGATGTTCCTGAGGTTTTACATCTCTGCTTTTCAACAAAAAAAACAAAGAGCACAAAGAACATTTGATAATAGAAGTAAGTTAGAAAGTTGATTAAAATTGTGTGCTCTGTGAATCATGAAGGCATAAATTTGTTTTTCACGTCCCTTTTAAAGATCATGCACAAAATGTTAGAAACAAATTAAATTTGTACAGTCTTTTCTCAGTAACGTACAATTTTGTACAGGAAGTTCCTCCAATAAACTCAAGATGAAAGACTTAGTATGATGAGTCCTGGGTTGGCAAATGATGTTCAAGCATAGAAGAAAAAAGAACACGTTTGTTCACTAAAACAAATCAGCTTTTACACCTTATCATCAACATGGTTTTTCCATGAACAATTTCCAAGTAAATCTAGTGACTATAAATGATGATGTCATTCTGTGAGTGGTCTAGTTTGGCAACGAATCTCTTCATGATGTGAAAAACCCTCTTTTAGAAAGTGAACTAAACAGCTGTATTGGCGTTGGCTTTGCCGTACGTCTAGAAGATGGGAAGCTTTAGCTGTCTCGGTTAAAATGGAAAATGTAATGTGATGACAGCATCGTTCATATTGCTGTAACTGTAAAAAGGACTAAATTAGATGCTAAATCTACTGGAATCAATGCACATTTATTTTGCAGCTGTTCCATTTGGATTATCGGTTTAAAATAAACTTCAAGGTCATTGCCACTTACTGTACTATTTGTGTTGACTTGGTGATTAGGCAGACTGTCTCCGCCTGGGCAACTTCCTTCTGGAATCCTAGGTGATTGCTTCATTCCTTGGATGAATAGGACCCTTACTCCATGTAATTTTGTCAGATAGCACCCACAAATAGTTTGAGTTTCTAAGCTGAAAGATCACCACATTTGTGCTGTTTGTAAGAAGAAAGATAAAGGAATTATGACTTTATCTATTCAGCTCCGGGTAAGGTGTCAGAAAAATACACATTCCCTAGTGAGTTCAGTCCTCTTCCTGTTCTTTGTAGGCTTGTGACTATGCTGTACAACACCATGGTATAAGGTAGTGTTTCTCAATTCCAGTCCTTAGGTTACACTAACAGGTCACATTTTCAGTATTACGATGGACAAGAGCAGGTTAATTACAGTGGTTACTGATAAACTGACTATTTGTGCTCTAGACCAGATAACCTAGAAATCTGGCCTGTTAGTGTGCTCTGAGGACTGAAATTGAGAAACGCTGGTCTAAAGGCACTGTTTGCACTCTTAAAAGTTCTTCAGTTATAAGTTAGCAGGAGACTATCAGTCGCTTGCTCAGTATAAAAACAAAATGCTGTCTCTGTTTATAGTCTCAAGAAAATCATCACTTTTGGGAACATAAATCTTTATTATTGATAACTAAGGTATTCGTTGGCATAATCGTGTTCATGATACTGTAACTCTAAATAAGATTTTAAGTGCATTACATCATATGGTCTATCCAGCTCAAACGGGGAATATAAATTTTGTTTAGCAAAATAAAATCCATAATGCAAAACTCTAGACAAAAACACCTTTGTGAAGCTCTCTAGGTTCCATGATTATGAAAACCATCTTTCCCCCCTAGTCTGGCAAGAAATGATACCAAATTACAGATGAATAAATGCAGATTGTATTGCAAACTTCCCATAATGTAATCAAGTGGAATGAGACCTTGCATCATTTCCAGATCCTCTTGATTAAAATGATGACTTGCTTTGCAGTGTAAATGAACAGTAACAGACTCTCAATGGGTTGCTAGTCATTAAAGGGACTTTACTTATGTGTTTAACTTCCTTTAAGGGCATTAAACACATATGCTTTGAGAAATAAGAGCATTTTCTCCAACATAGGTGTGTCCGGTCCACGGCGTCATCCTTACTTGTGGGATATTCTCTTCCCCAACAGGAAATGGCAAAGAGCCCAGCAAAGCTGGTCACATGATCCCTCCTAGGCTCCGCCTACCCCAGTCATTCTCTTTGCCGTTGTACAGGCAACATCTCCACGGAGATGGGTTAGAGTTTTTTAGTGTTTAACTGTAGTTTTTCATTATTCAATCAAGAGTTTGTTATTTTCAAATAGTGCTGGTACGTACTATTTACTCAGAAACAGAAAAGAGATGAAGAATTCTGTTTGTATGAGGAAAATGATTTTAGCAACCGTAACTAAAATCCATGGCTGTTCCACACAGGACTGTTGAGAGCAATTAACTCAGTTGGGGGAACAGTTTGCAGTCCCTTGCTGCTTGAGGTATGACACATTCTAACAAGACGATGTAATGCTGGAAGCTGTCATTTTCCCTATGGGATCCGGTAAGCCATGTTTATTACGATTGTAAATAAGGGCTTCACAAGGGCTTATTTAAACTGTAGACTTTTTCTGGGCTAAATCGATTGATTATTAACACATATTTAGCCTTGAGGAATCATTTTATCTGGGTATTTTGATATAATAATATCGGCAGGCACTGTTTTAGACACCTTATTCTTTAGGGGCTTTCCCAAAGCATAGGCAGAGTCTCATTTTCGCGCCGGTGTTGCGCACTTGTTTTTGAGAGGCATGGCATGCAGTCGCATGTGAGAGGAGCTCTGATACTTATAAAAGACTTCTGAAGGCGTCATTTGGTATCGTATTCCCCTTTGGGTTTGGTTGGGTCTCAGCAAAGCAGATACCAGGGACTGTAAAGGGGTTTAAAGCTTAAAACGGCTCCGGTTCCGTTATTTTAAGGGTTAAAGCTTCCAAAATTGGTGTGCAATATTTTCAAGGCTTTAAGACGCTGTGGTGAAAATTGGTGAATTTTGAACAATTCCTTCATGTTTTTTCGCAATTGCAGTAATAAAGTGTGTTCAGTTTAAAATTTAAAGTGACAGTAACGGTTTTATTTTAAAACGTTTTTTGTACTTTCTGATCAAGTTTATGCCTGTTTAACATGTCTGAACTACCAGATAGACTGTGTTCTGAATGTGGGGAAGCCAGAATTCCTATTCATTTAAATAAATGTGATTTATGTGATAATGACAATGATGCCCAAGATGATTCCTCAAGTGAGGGGAGTAAGCATGGTACTGCATCATTCCCTCCTTCGTCTACACGAGTCTTGCCCACTCAGGAGGCCCCTAGTACATCTAGCGCGCCAATACTCCTTACTATGCAACAATTAAACGGCTGTAATGGATAATTCTGTCAAAAACATTTTAGCCAAAATGAACCCTTGTCAGCGGTAAGCGTGGCTGCTCTGTTTTAGTTACTGAAGAGCATGACGACGCTGATATTAATATCTCTGAAGGGCCCCTAACCCAATCTGAGGGGGCCAGGGAGGTTTTGTCTGAGGGAGAAATTACTGATTTAGGGAACATTTCTCAGCAGGCTGAATCTGATGTGATTACATTTAAATTTAAATTGGAACATCTCCGCATTTTGCTTAAGGAGGTATTATCCACTCTGGATGATTGTGAAAATTTAGTCATCCCAGAGAAACTATGTAAAATGGACAAGTTCCTAGAGGTGCCGGGGCTCCCAGAAGCTTTTCCTATACCCAAGCGGGTGGCGGACATTGTTAATAAAGAATGGGAAAGGCCCGGTATTCCTTTCGTCCCTCCCCCCATATTTAAAAAATTGTTTCCTATGGTCGACCCCAGAAAGGACTTATGGCAGTCAGTCCCCAAGGTCGAGGGAGCGGTTTCTACTTTAAACAAACGCACCACTATTCCCATAGAGGATAGTTGTGCTTTCAAAGATCCTATGGATAAAAAATTAGAAGGTTTGCTTAAAAAGATGTTTGTTCAGCAGGGTTACCTTCTACAACCCATTTCATGCATTGTCCCTGTCACTACTGCCGCATATTTCTGGTTTGATGAACTGCTTAAGGTGCTCGATAGTGACTCTCCTCCTTATGAGGAGATTATGGACAGAATCAATGCTCTCAAATTGGCTAATTCTTTCACTCTAGACGCCTCTTTGCAATTGGCTAAGTTAGCGGCTAAGAACTCTGGGTTTGCTATTGTGGCGCGCAGAGCGCTTTGGTTGAAATCTTGGTCGGCTGATGCGTCTTCCAAGAACAAGCTACTAAACATTCCTTTCAAGGGGAAAACGCTGTTTGGTCCTGACTTGAAAGAGATTATCTCTGATATCACTGGGGGTAAGGGCCACGCCCTTCCTCAGGATCGGCCCTTCAAGGCAAAAAATAGACCTAATTTTCGTCCCTTTCGTAAAAACGGACCAGCCCAAGGTGCTACGTCCTCTAAGCAAGAGGGTAATACTTCTCAGGCCAAGCCAGCTTGGAGACCAATGCAAGGCTGGAACAAGGGAAAGCAGGCCAAGAAACCTGCCACTGCTACCAAGACAGCATGAAATATTGGCCCCCGATCCGGGACCGGATCTGGTGGGGGGCAGACTCTCTCTCTTCGCTCAGGCTTGGGCAAGAGATGTTCTGGATCCTTGGGCGCTAGAAATAGTCTCCCAGGGTTATCTTCTGGAATTCAAGGGACGTCCCCCAAGGGGGAGGTTCCACAGGTCGCAGTTGTCTTCAGACCACATAAAAAGACAGGCGTTCTTACATTGTGTAGAAGACCTGTTAAAAATGGGAGTGATTCATCCTGTTCCATTAAGAGAACAAGGGATGGGGTTCTACTCCAATCTGTTCATAGTTCCCAAAAAAGAGGGAACGTTCAGACCAATCCTAGATCTCAAGATCTTAAACAAATTTCTCAAGGTCCCATCGTTCAAGATGGAAACCATTCGAACTATCCTTCCTTCCATCCAGGAAGGTCAATTCATGACCACGGTGGATTTAAAGGATGCGTATCTACATATTCCTATCCACAAGGAACATCATCGGTTCCTAAGGTTTGCATTCCTGGACAAACATTACCAGTTCGTGGCGCTTCCTTTCGGATTAGCCACTGCTCCAAGGATTTTCACAAAGGTACTAGGGTCCCTTCTAGCGGTGCTAAGACCAAGGGGCATTGCAGTAGTACCTTACCTGGACGACATTCTGATTCAAGCGTCGTCCCTTCCTCAAGCAAAGGCTCACACGGACATTGTCCTGGCCTTTCTCAGATCTCACGGCTGGAAAGTGAACGTGGAAAAGAGTTCTCTATCCCCGTCAACAAGGGTTCCCTTCTTGGGAACAATTATAGACTCCTTAGAAATGAGGATCTTTCTAACAGAGGCCAGAAAAAACAAAGCTTCTGGACTCTTGTCGGATACTTCATTCCGTTCCTCTTCCTTCCATAGCTCAGTGCATGGAAGTGATCGGGTTGATGGTGGCGGCGATGGACATAGTTCCTTTTGCGCGCATTCATCTAAGACCATTACAACTGTGCATGCTCAGTCAGTGGAATGGGGACTATACAGACTTGTCTCCGAAGATACAAGTAAATCAGAGAACCAGAGACTCACTCCGTTGGTGGCTGTCCCTGGACAATCTGTCTCAAGGGATGATGTTCCACAGACCAGAGTGGGTCATTGTCACGACCGACGCCAGTCTGATAGGCTGGGGCGCGGTCTGGGGATCCCTGAAAGCTCAGGGTCTTTGGTCTCGAGAAGAATCTCTTCTACCGATAAATATTCTGGAACTGAGAGCGATATTCAATGCTCTCCAGGCCTGGCCCCAGCTTGCGAGGACCAGGTTCATACGGTTTCAATCAGACAACATGACGACTGTTGCGTACATCAACCATCAGGGGGGAACAAGGAGTTCCCTAGCGATGGAAGAAGTAACCAAAATTATTCTTTGGGCGGAGTCTCACTCCTGCCACCTGTCTGCTATCCACATCCCAGGAGTGGAAAATTGGGAAGCGGATTTTCTGAGTCGGCAGACATTGCATCCGGGGGAGTGGGAACTCCATCCGGAAATCTTTGCCCAAGTCACTCACCTGTGGGGCATTCCAGACATGGATCTGATGGCCTCTCGTCAGAACTTCAAAGTTCCTTGCTACGGGGCCAGATCCAGGGATCCCAAGGCGGCTCTAGTGGATGCACTAGTAGCACCTTGGACCTTCAAACTAGCTTATGTGTTCCCGCCATTTCCTCTCATCCCCAGGCTGATAGCCAGGATCAAGCAGGAGAGGGTGTCGGTGATCTTGATAGCTCCTGCGTGGCCACGCAGGACTTGGTATGCAGATCTGGTGAATATGTCATCGGCTCCACCTTGGAAGCTACCTTTGAGACGAGACCTTCTTGTTCAGGGTCCGTTCGAACATCCGAATCTGGTTTCACTCCAGCTGACTGCTTGGAGATTGAACGCTTGATTTTATCGAAGCGAGGATTCTCAGATTCTGTTATCGATACTCTTGTTCAGGCCAGAAAGCCTGTGACTAGAAAGATTTACCACAAAATTTGGAAAAAATATATCTGTTGGTGTGAATCTAAAGGATTCCCTTGGGACAAGGTTAAGATTCCTAGGATTCTATCCTTCCTTCAAGAAGGATTGGAAAAAGGATTATCTGCAAGTTCCCTGAAGGGACAGATTTCTGCCTTGTCGGTATTACTTCACAAAAAGCTGGCAGCTGTGCCAGATGTTCAAGCCTTTGTTCAGGCTCTGGTTAGAATCAAGCCTGTTTACAAACCTTTGACTCCTCCTTGGAGTCTCAATTTAGTTCTTTCAGTTCTTCAGGGGGTTCCGTTTGAACCCTTACATTCCGTTGATATTAAGTTATTATCTTGGAAAGTTTTGTTTTTAGTTGCGATTTCTTCTGCTAGAAGAGTCTCAGAATTATCTGCTCTGCAGTGTTCTCCTCCTTATCTGGTGTTCCATGCAGATAAGGTGGTTTTACGTACTAAACCTGGTTTTCTTCCAAAAGTTGTTTCTAACAAAAACATTAACCAGGAGATTATCGTACCTTCTCTGTGTCCAAAACCAGTTTCAAAGAAGGAACGTTTGTTGCACAATTTGGATGTTGTTCGCGCTCTAAAATTCTATTTAGATGCTACAAAGGATTTTAGACAAACATCTTCCTTGTTTGTTGTTTATTCAGGTAAAAGGAGAGGTCAAAAAGCAACTTCTACCTCTCTCTCTTTTTGGATTAAAAGCATCATCAGATTGGCTTACGAGACTGCCGGACGGCAGCCTCCCGAAAGAATCACAGCTCATTCCACTAGGGCTGTGGCTTCCACATGGGCCTTCAAGAACGAGGCTTCTGTTGATCAGATATGTAGGGCAGCGACTTGGTCTTCACTGCACACTTTTACCAAATTTTACAAGTTTGATACTTTTGCTTCTTCTGAGGCTATTTTTGGGAGAAAGGTTTTGCAAGCCGTGGTGCCTTCCATTTAGGTGACCTGATTTGCTCCCTCCCTTCATCCGTGTCCTAAAGCTTTGGTATTGGTTCCCACAAGTAAGGATGACGCCGTGGACCGGACACACCTATGTTGGAGAAAACAGAATTTATGTTTACCTGATAAATTTCTTTCTCCAACGGTGTGTCCGGTCCACGGCCCGCCCTGGTTTTTTTAATCAGGTCTGATATTTTATTTTCTTTAACTACAGTCACCACGGTACCATATGGTTTCTCCTATGCAAATATTCCTCCTTAACGTCGGTCGAATGACTGGGGTAGGCGGAGCCTAGGAGGGATCATGTGACCAGCTTTGCTGGGCTCTTTGCCATTTCCTGTTGGGGAAGAGAATATCCCACAAGTAAGGATGACGCCGTGGACCGGACACACCGTTGGAGAAAGAAATTTATCAGGTAAACATAAATTCTGTTTTTTTAAAATATTTTTTTGTCTCTAAAGATTTCTTCCGACATTTAGTGTTTCTGATACCAAAAATCTGAGATAAAAGTAAATATCAACAACAACAACATGTATTCTTTAACCACTTCCATATGCATGATGAGAATGGGTCTTCAAGAGGATCTCTACTTGTGAGCGTATGATGACTTGTTTTCATCATGCAGGGGGATCACTGATCTGATGCTGTGGTCAGTGATCCCCCTCACGGCAGACCATGATCTGTGTTGGCACTGCCAAGGGAAACATGCATGATGACATCACAGAAGGGGTGGGGCCAGGAAGTGACTGGCAGTAAAGGGAACTGGGTGGGTGGGGGCATTGTTCAAACCCATTGACCTCAACTCCCTTACTAGCAGCAGGCCTCCAAGACTCCTCATTTGAAAGAGAATCACTTGCTCTTCAAGGAAAGCCACAAGCCAGTTTTTTTTATATGTTAAAAACACAAACAATAGGCTTTTGCTCAGGAATTGGACTTTATAGGCTTGATTAGAATATCTGTTAAAGGGACAGTCTACTAACAAAAAAAATATTTTTTAAAAAGGATAGATGATGCCTTTATTACCCATTCCCCAGTTTAGCATAACCTACACAGTTATATTAATATACTTTTTACCTCTGTGATAACTTGTATCTAAGCCTTTTTTGACAACCCCCTGATCACATGACTTTTTATTTATTATCTATTGACTTGCATTTTATCTAATTAGGGCAGTGTCTGCCACAACCCATAGCGTGAGCACAATGTTATGTATATGGCCCACATGAACTAGCAGTATCCTGTTGTGAAAAGCAAATAAAAAAGCATGTGATAAGAGGCTGTCTTTAGTGGCTTAGAGACAGGAAGAAATTTAGAGGTTTACATTTTATCAAGAATATTAAAGGGACAGTCAACCCAAAATTAGTTTTAACTTATATCTATAAAGTTGCCATAGATAGTTTGTTACAAATATATCCCAGTTTTTACAGATATTCTGTTTGCAAGTAAAATCACTTACTTTTGCCACTGCTGCCGTTTGAAAATGTCTGTCTGGCTCCGCCCCTTTTTCATCACCCGTGACCCGGCTTTCGCCCATGCACAGTGCGCCTATTGTACTGTTGGTGAACTTTTTCACACAGTATAATAGGCGCACTGCGCATGCGCGAAAGCCGGTTACGAGTAAGTTAGAAAAATTACATGGAACACAAGAAGATCATGATGTCTTGGGTGACGAAAAAGGGGCAGAGCCAGACAGACATTTTCAAACGGCAGCGGCGGCAAAAGTAAACGATTTTACTTGCAAACAGAATATCTGTAAAAACTGGGATATATTTGAAAACAAACGATTTATGGCAACTTTATAGATATAAGTTAAAACAAATTTTGGGATGACTGTCCCTTTTAATAGAACAGTGTTGGTTGTGCAAAGCTGGGGAATGGGTAATAAAGGCGTTATCTATCTTTTTAAACAATAACAATTCTGGTGTAGCCTGTCCCTTTAAGTCTAGAGAACCCTAATAAAGTTTATTTTATAGTAGACAAGTCCCTCTCGTAAATAAATATATGAATAGATTGTGTCTGTATAGTTAGGTGATCACTGAGGTAACCCTTTTATTTCTGTACTGGCACATAGGGGTAACCCCCAAATCCTGTATGGGACCCTATTTTGGCTCTCCTTGATAGTGGTCACCTGTTAGTTTTCAATATTTTTTATTATAATTTTAACAAAAAAATTTTTTAAAAAATGTTGCAGCTCTCTTACCTGCCATGAAAAAATAAATATAATTATTGTATATTCTGAAGCTGCTGTGCCTGCTGAACAACAAACTATATCATTTGTGTGGGTCACTCACTGAAATATGACTTACTATAGTGTTGATATGTAAGCAGCAAAAACAAAAAATAAAGCTAAAATCAGCTTAGAACTGGGGTGTGAAAAAGCCTCAGCAGCAAAGGGGTTAACAAAGTTGACTTTTTGAAAAGTCACAGCCTATGGTGAAAGGCTTCAACTTGATTATTGGATTGGTGTGGCGACGGCTCTACAGCAATTTAACCAAAACAAGATATTATGCAGATTACAGGTTTTGTGCTTTTTCCTTGAATTTTCCTTGAACAAATTGTTGATAGAATTATTTGATACAATTTAAAATATCCCAGCCAGCCTTGTGATTCAAAAGTGATTAGAATGTAAAAAGCTTTGAATGTTATGTCAAATAAAGCAGCTATAACCAAACGTTAGGTCACAGGATTGTTCTGAGATTTTCTCTTTAACCAGTAATACAACCTAAATCTAAATGGACATATTTTTCTCTTACAAGTCGCTTTATAGCGTCCCAGAAGAGGTTGCACTGATTCCCTATATTTGTGGTTGCAAATGATAACAGATATTTTGCATGAATAAGGGCTGGTTAACATTGAGGTGGTAAAGTTCGGAAACTAGTGATAACCCCCCCCATTTTATCTCTATTAAAGTCTATGGGGAATTTTTATGTTGCCACCAGTTTCCAAACTTTACCACATCAATAGAAACTAGGCCTAAGTTGTTACGGAGCTCTATAATATTACTTACAATACCCGGTGCGTGCAGACTCAAATTTCAGTTTGTGCATTTGTATATTATGGGGATAAGCATCACAATATACTTTGTGCACCCTAAAGTAAATAATAATAATAGAAAGCAATCTTTGTTTACATCCTGTAAACCCTGTTTTAAAGACAAAGTTTAGAAATGCGTAATCTATAAACAAAAAGCAAACCTTTGTTCATTTACTAAGATTTGTGATAAATACACATCCTGCGCTTTGTTTCTCAGATCCAACTTATAATGTGCAACTTATTGGTCTTAAAGATCCATAATTGTGGAAAAATGACATGCACTAATTTGTTAGCACATGTCATTTAAAGACTATTAACTCTACACTACTGTGTGATTAACCCTCAAAGGTGTTAAACACACAGTAGAAGTACTGCTTGGAGCACTACGGGTCCTGGGTCCACGACTCAACTGTGTAACTAGTGCTGCTGATTGTATCAGTGGCTGTTTCTGCTCAGGACCAGCAATGCTCTGGGGAAAGATAGCAACATAGATTTTGATGGCAGATAAGAGCCATAGGCCCAGGGATTAAACGCACAGTAGTGCAGGGGCGATAGTCTTAAAGTTAGAATTAGAGCATGTCATTTATCGACTTACGGACCTTTAAGTTGTACCTTTTATAAAATAAAATGTGTGCTTCTATTTATCCTTTTAATTGCTATTGGAAAGATGTAATAAAAATATCATTATAAATATGTATTTCTCCAACATAGGTGTGTCCGGTCCACGGCGTCATCCTTACTTGTGGGATATTCTCTTCCCCAACAGGAAATGGCAAAGAGCCCAGCAAAGCTGGTCACATGATCCCTCCTAGGCTCCGCCTACCCCAGTCATTCTCTTTGCCGTTGTACAGGCAACATCTCCACGGAGATGGCTTAGAGTTTTTTAGTGTTTAACTGTAGTTTTTATTATTCAATCAAGAGTTTGTTATTTTAAAATAGTGCTGGTATGTACTATTTACTCAGAAACAGAAAAGAGATGAAGATTTCTGTTTGTATGAGGAAAATGATTTTAGCACCGTAACTAAAATCCATGGCTGTTCCACACAGGACTGTTGAGAGCAATTAACTTCAGTTGGGGGAACAGTGTGCAGTCTCTTGCTGCTTGAGGTATGACACATTCTAACAAGACGATGTAATGCTGGAAGCTGTCATTTTTTCCCTATGGGATCCGGTAAGCCATGTTTATTACGATGGTAAATAAGGGCTTCACAAGGGCTTATTAAGATTGTAGACTTTTTCTGGGCTAAATCGATTCAGTTTTAAAACATATTTAGCTTTGAGGAATCATTTTATCTGGGTTTTATTGATATTATAATATCGGCAGGCACTGTATTAGACACCTTATTTCTCTGGGGCTTTCCCAAAGCATAAGCAGAGCCTCATTTTCGCGCCGGTGTGGGCGCACTTGTTTTTGAGAGGCATGGCATGCAGTCGCATGTGAGAGGAGCTCTGATACTTAGAAAAGACTTTCTGAAGGCGTCATTTGGTATCGTATTCCCCTTTGGGCTTGGTTGGGTCTCAGCAAAGCAGATACCAGGGACTGTAAAGGGGTTAAAGTGTTAAAAACGGCTCCGGTTCCGTTATTTTAAGGGTTAAAGCTTCCAAATTTGGTGTGCAATACTTTTAAGGCTTTAAGACACTGTGGTGAAAATTTGGTGAATTTTGTACAATTCCTTCATGTTTTTTCGCAATTGCAGTAATAAAGTGTGTTCAGTTTAAAATTTAAAGTGACAGTAACGGTTTTATTTTAAAACGTTTTTTGTACTTTATTATCAAGTTTATGCCTGTTTAACATGTCTGAACTACCAGATAGACTGTGTTCTGAATGTGGGGAAGCCAGAATTCCTGTTCATTTAAATAAATGTGATTTATGTGATAATGACAATGATGCCCAAGATGATTCCTCAAGTGAGGGGAGTAAGCATGGTACTGCATCATTCCCTCCTTCGTCTACACGAGTCTTGCCCACTCAGGAGGCCCCTAGTACATCTAGCGCGCCAATACTGCTTACTATGCAACAATTAACGGCTGTAATGGATAATTCTGTCAAAAACATTTTAGCCAAAATGAACCCTTGTCAGCGTAAGCGTGGCTGCTCTGTTTTAGTTACTGAAGAGCATGACGACGCTGATATTAATATCTCTGAAGGGCCCCTAACCCAATCTGAGGGGGCCAGGGAGGTTTTGTCTGAGGGAGAAATTACTGATTCAGGGAACATTTCTCAACAGGCTGAACCTGATGTAATTGCATTTAAATTTAAGTTGGAACATCTCCGCATTCTGCTTAAGGAGGTATTATCCACTCTGGATGATTGTGAAAAGTTGGTCATCCCAGAGAAACTATGTAAAATGGACAAGTTCCTAGAGGTGCCGGAGCTCCCAGAAGCTTTTCCTATACCCAAGCGGGTGGCGGACATTGTTAATAAAGAATGGGAAAGGCCCGGTATTCCTTTCGTCCCTCCCCCCATATTTAAAAAATTGTTTCCTATGGTCGACCCCAGAAAGGACTTATGGCAGACAGTCCCCAAGGTCGAGGGAGCGGTTTCTACTTTAAACAAACACACCACTATACCCATAGAGGATAGTTGCGCTTTCAAAGATCCTATGGATAAAAAATTAGAAGGTTTGCTTAAAAAGATGTTTGTTCAGCAGGGTTACCTTCTACAACCAATTTCATGCATTGTCCCTGTCACTACAGCCGCATGTTTCTGGTTTGATGAACTGATAAAGGCGCTCGATAGTGATTCTCCTCCTTATGAGGAGATTATGGACAGAATCAATGCTCTCAAATTGGCTAATTCTTTCACCCTAGACGCCACTTTGCAATTGGCTAGGTTAGCGGCTAAGAATTCTGGGTTTGCTATTGTGGCGCGCAGAGCGCTTTGGTTGAAATCTTGGTCGGCTGACGCGTCTTCCAAGAACAAGCTACTAAACATTCCTTTCAAGGGGAAAACGCTGTTTGGCCCTGACTTGAAAGAGATTATCTCGGATATCACTGGGGGTAAGGGCCACGCCCTTCCTCAGGATCGGCCTTTCAAGGCGAAAAATAGACCTAATTTTCGTCCCTTTCGTAAAAACGGACCAGCCCAAAGTGCTACGTCCTCTAAGCAAGAGGGTAATACTTCTCAAGCCAAGCCAGCTTGGAGACCAATGCAAGGCTGGAACAAGGGAAAGCAGGCCAAGAAGCCTGCCACTGCTACCAAGACAGCATGAAATATTGGCCCCCGATCCGGGACCGGATCTGGTGGGGGGCAGACTCTCTCTCTTCGCTCAGGCTTGGGCAAGAGATGTTCTGGATCCTTGGGCGCTAGAAATAGTCTCCCAGGGTTATCTTCTGGAATTCAAGGGACTTCCCCCAAGGGGGAGGTTCCACAGGTCTCAGTTGTCTTCAGACCACATAAAAAGACAGGCGTTCTTACATTGTGTAGAAGACCTGTTAAAAATGGGAGTGATTCATCCTGTTCCACTAAGAGAACAAGGGATGGGGTTCTACTCCAATCTGTTCATAGTTCCCAAAAAAGAGGGAACGTTCAGACCAATCTTAGATCTCAAGATCTTAAACAAGTTTCTCAAGGTTCCATCTTTCAAGATGGAAACCATTCGAACTATTCTTCCTTCCATCCAGGAGGGTCAATTCATGACCACGGTGGATTTAAAGGATGCGTATCTACATATTCCTATCCACAAGGAACATCATCGGTTCCTAAGGTTTGCATTCCTGGACAAACATTACCAGTTCGTGGCGCTTCCTTTCGGATTAGCCACTGCTCCAAGGATTTTCACAAAGGTACTAGGCTCCCTTCTAGCGGTGCTAAGACCAAGGGGCATTGCAGTAGTACCTTACCTGGACGACATTCTGATTCAAGCGTCGTCCCTTCCTCAAGCAAAGGCTCACACGGACATTGTCCTGGCCTTTCTCAGATCTCACGGCTGGAAAGTGAACGTGGAAAAGAGTTCTCTATCCCCGTCAACAAGGGTTCCCTTCTTGGGAACAATTATAGACTCTTTAGAAATGAGGATCTTTCTAACAGAGGCCAGACAAACAAAACTTCTAGACTCTTGTCGGATACTTCATTCCGTTCCTCTTCCTTCCATAGCTCAGTGCATGGAAGTGATCGGGTTGATGGTAGCGGCGATGGACATAGTTCCTTTTGCGCGCATTCATCTAAGACCATTACAACTGTGCATGCTCAGTCAGTGGAATGGGGACTATACAGACTTGTCTCCGAAGATACAAGTAAATCAGAGGACCAGAGACTCACTCCGTTGGTGGCTGTCCCTGGACAATCTGTCTCAAGGGATGACGTTCCGCAGACCAGAGTGGGTCATTGTCACGACCGACGCCAGTCTGATGGGCTGGGGCGCGGTCTGGGGATCCCTGAAAGCTCAGGGTCTTTGGTCTCGGGAAGAATCTCTTCTACCGATAAATATTCTGGAACTGAGAGCGATATTCAATGCTCTCAAGGCCTGGCCTCGGCTAGCGAGGACCAAGTTCATACGGTTTCAATCAGACAACATGACAACTGTTGCGTACATCAACCATCAGGGGGGAACAAGGAGTTCCCTAGCGATGGAAGAAGTGACCAAAATCATTCTATGGGCGGAGTCTCACTCCTGCCACCTGTCTGCTATCCACATACCAGGAGTGGAAAATTGGGAAGCGGATTTTCTGAGTCGTCAGACATTGCATCCGGGGGAGTGGGAACTCCATCCGGAAATCTTTGCCCAAGTCACTCACCTGTGGGGCATTCCAGACATGGATCTGATGGCCTCTCGTCAGAACTTCAAAGTTCCTTGCTACGGGGCCAGATCCAGGGATCCCAAGGCGGCTCTAGTGGATGCACTAGTAGCACCTTGGACCTTCAAACTAGCTTATGTGTTCCCGCCATTTCCTCTCATCCCCAGGCTGGTAGCCAGGATCAATCAGGAGAGGGCGTCGGTGATCTTGATAGCTCCTGCGTGGCCACGCAGGACTTGGTATGCAGATCTGGTGAATATGTCATCGGCTCCACCTTGGAAGCTACCTTTGAGACGAGACCTTCTTGTTCAGGGTCCGTTCGAACATCCGAATCTGGTTTCACTCCAGCTGACTGCTTGGAGATTGAACGCTTGATTTTATCGAAGCGAGGATTCTCAGATTCTGTTATCGATACTCTTGTTCAGGCCAGAAAGCCTGTAACTAGAAAGATTTACCACAAAATTTGGAAAAAATATATCTGTTGGTGTGAATCTAAAGGATTCCCTTGGGACAAGGTTAAGATTCCTAGGATTCTATCCTTCCTTCAAGAAGGATTGGAAAAAGGATTATCTGCTAGTTCCCTGAAGGGACAGATTTCTGCCTTGTCGGTATTACTTCACAAAAAGCTGGCAGCTGTGCCAGATGTTCAAGCCTTTGTTCAGGCTCTGGTTAGAATCAAGCCTGTTTACAAACCTTTGACTCCTCCTTGGAGTCTCAATTTAGTTCTTTCAGTTCTTCAGGGGGTTCCGTTTGAACCCTTACATTCCGTTGATATTAAGTTATTATCTTGGAAAGTTTTGTTTTTAGTTGCGATTTCTTCTGCTAGAAGAGTCTCAGAATTATCTGCTCTGCAGTGTTCTCCTCCTTATCTGGTGTTCCATGCAGATAAGGTGGTTTTACGTACTAAACCTGGTTTTCTTCCAAAAGTTGTTTCTAACAAAAACATTAACCAGGAGATTATCGTACCTTCTCTGTGTCCAAAACCAGTTTCAAAGAAGGAACGTTTGTTGCACAATTTGGATGTTGTTCGCGCTCTAAAATTCTATTTAGATGCTACAAAGGATTTTAGACAAACATCTTCCTTGTTTGTTGTTTATTCAGGTAAAAGGAGAGGTCAAAAAGCAACTTCTACCTCTCTCTCTTTTTGGATTAAAAGCATCATCAGATTGGCTTACGAGACTGCCGGACGGCAGCCTCCCGAAAGAATCACAGCTCATTCCACTAGGGCTGTGGCTTCCACATGGGCCTTCAAGAACGAGGCTTCTGTTGATCAGATATGTAGGGCAGCGACTTGGTCTTCACTGCACACTTTTACCAAATTTTACAAGTTTGATACTTTTGCTTCTTCTGAGGCTATTTTTGGGAGAAAGGTTTTGCAAGCCGTGGTGCCTTCCATTTAGGTGACCTGATTTGCTCCCTCCCTTCATCCGTGTCCTAAAGCTTTGGTATTGGTTCCCACAAGTAAGGATGACGCCGTGGACCGGACACACCTATGTTGGAGAAAACAGAATTTATGTTTACCTGATAAATTTCTTTCTCCAACGGTGTGTCCGGTCCACGGCCCGCCCTGGTTTTTTAATCAGGTCTGATAATTTATTTTCTTTAACTACAGTCACCACGGTACCATATGGTTTCTCCTATGCAAATATTCCTCCTTAACGTCGGTCGAATGACTGGGGTAGGCGGAGCCTAGGAGGGATCATGTGACCAGCTTTGCTGGGCTCTTTGCCATTTCCTGTTGGGGAAGAGAATATCCCACAAGTAAGGATGACGCCGTGGACCGGACACACCGTTGGAGAAAGAAATTTATCAGGTAAACATAAATTCTGTTTTTTGTATTTCTTTAAGGCGAACTGTAAAGGCATTTACAATTTACAGGGGCCATTGAGTATAACATTAAAGGGACACTAAACCCACATTTGTGCTTTCATGATTCAGATAGAGCAGCAATTTTAAGCAACTTTCTAATTTACTTCTATTATCAATTTTTCTTCGTTCTCTTGCTATCTTTATTTGAAAATAGGAATATAAACTTAAAGTGAATGTAAATTTTCACTAATTAAGCAATCGATTAATAATCATCAAGTACTTACAACATAAATCGCCATTTTATTTGGTAATTCCATTATTCCTATATCTAATAAATTAGTATTATACTTACAGAGCGTTGCCGCTCCTTGCTCCTTACTTCCGGTTATTATCTTCATCTCGGCGAGAGAACTGAACCTCTCCTATCCACGTCAGTGCATTGGCACGTCAATCTTCGTGCTTCGTTCAGCGCATGCGTATCTTTATGTATGCAATTTGACGCTATAGCACTCTCAGGCAAGGATACTAGAGGTAGGGCATGCGCATATGTCTTGAAGGGCGTGTTTGATTAGAGGAGTGTCGCCGCCTGGCCTGGTCTGTCACTGCTTTAAAAAAAAAACGTGACCGGATAAAATCAATGGCGGCCGTTGTACAGGAGGAAGATGGTAGTTATAATTTCTGCATTATAACATAAAATATTTTAACAAATATAGCGATTAGAAGAATTTCATGAATTAAGCTCACATTATTTTTTTATATTTATATTACATTGCTAGTTTGAGGTATGCATTGTTTACCATCTCTTTAAGAGCTGGCCCATATTTCGTTCAGCACCTCGGGTAGCGCTTGCTGATTGGTGGCTAAATGTAGCAAACCAATCAGGAAGCTCTAGCCAGGTGCTGAACCAAAAATGGGCCGGCTCCTAACCTTACATTCTTTCATTTTAAAATAAAGATAGCAAGAGAACAAAAATAAAATTGATAATAGGATTAAATTAGAAAGTTGCTTAAAATTGCATGCTCTATCTGAATCATGAAAGACAAAAACATGGGTTTAGTGTCCCTTTAAGATTTTGGATTTTGTAATTCTAATATTTACCATTCCCTTACAAATATATGGCTGGCAGTTCTATGTGGTTCCAAAATTTATAATAATGTTTTCAACCCCTAACAAATACAGCGGTTATTTAAATACAGTGTTCCTTATTTGCTTCAGTTTTACCCATCAAAAATTCCAGTCTGCTCTGATGGTTTGACCACATCAAAACAAAAGCACAAAGCGTTCTGTGTGTGAATATGCAAATGAGCACAATGATTCATCGTCTTCTGGAACAAACTGAAAATATTTATCTTGAAGACTGGATAAACATAGGTTTTAAACGGGCAGCTTATTCTCTAAGCAGAGCAAAGTCTGGAATATTTCAGCATTGTGTGTTGGCATTTTTCATTGAAAGTTATAGAAAATGGGTTTCTGTCTATCTACTTAAAGGGCCATAATACCCAAATGTTTAAACACTTGAAAGTGATGCAGCATAGCTGTACAAAGCTGATTAGAAAATATCACCTGAGCATCTCTATGTAAAAAAGAAAGATATTTTACCTCAAAAGTTCCTCAGTAGCCACCTCCCATTGTAAAGGATTTCTAAGCAGCATATCAGTATGTCTGTCCCGGGACAACTGAAGGGATGAGCATCGTGAACTCTCATATTATTTCACCAATCAGGTAAAGGAAGCTTACTATGAAATCTCTTGAGAGTTAAGTCAAATCTCATGAGATCACAGTAAGAGTTCATGACCTCAGCACTGCTGATGCTGATTGGCTGCTGCTCATTTCTTCATTTTTTTAATTTTTTTTACCTGCAGCTGGGAGCAACTGAGTATAACTTTTTACACAGAACTTACTCTGCTGAGCTGAGGAGATTGTGAGGTAAAATATCTTCCTTTTTTACATAGAGATGCTCAGGTGATATTTTTACAGTTATGCTGCATCAGTTTCAAGTGATTTAGCATATGAGTATTATGTCCCTTTAAAAGGACAGTCTACTCCAGAATTTTTATTGTTTATAAAGAAAGATAATCCCTTTATTACCCATTCCCACATTTTGCATAATCAACACAGTTCTATTAATATTCAATTAGTGCTGACTCCTAGGTAACTTCACGGGAGTGAGCACAATGTTATCTATATGGCACACATGAACTAGCAATGTCTATCTGGGAACTGTCATAATGCACTGAGATAAAAGTCGGCTTTCTAGGTCTTAGAAATTAGCATATGAGCTTACCTAGGTTGAGCTTTCAACTAAAAATAGAAAGAGAACAAAGCAAATTTGATTAAAAAAAAAGAAATGGGAAAATTGTTTAAAATTGCGTGCCCTGGATTATGAAAGTTTAAATTTGACTAGACTGTCCTTTTAACTTTTTTTTTTATTATAGACCGTAACGCCAACATTTATATTTTCATGATTCAGAGCATGAAGTTTTAAACAATTTTCCAAATTATTTCTGTTATCAAATTTGCTGTTTTGTTTCTTAAAAAGATAGCTCCAAAGCAGCAATGCACTACTGGTAGGTAACTGAGCACTCTGGGTAAGCCATTGACAAGATGCATATAAGTGAAGCCGCTAATCGGCAGCTAGCTCCCAGTAGGTAGGCATACTCTTCAACAAAGGATGCAAAGAGAACAAAGCAGAATTGATAATATAAGTAACATTGAAAGTTTTTAAAAATAATTTCATGTTCCATATGAATCATGAGAGTTTAATGTTGACTTTACTGTCCCTTTAACACAAAATGTCTCAACAGGTCTCTTGTTGATGGTAGGGAATGTCCCAAAGACACCTCTCCCTAGGATTTATATCCCTTTAATAACCCATCCTATATCATTTATGGGAACCAGCACCAAAAATGGATTAGTTATGGTATGGAAAGTACATCCTGCTTCACATTCATGTATTTCCTTGTTTTCTTCTATTACAAGCACGAGGAAGTGTCTAAATGTCCAGGGTGGCACTTCCCTAAGCTGATGCTGTCCCACTAAATTACAGAATATTGCCAAGTGTTCATCATTATGTATGAGACAAAGTAATGCAAGAATATCATTCTTTATTTTGTACTAATTTCCCATTATATCTGCCTGTTTAACCCCTGTAAAGAGGTTTAACACTTATAGACCTGCACTGGAGCCGCAGTGCATTGCTGTTTCTGAGTTTGTCACAGGCATTGAACCAATTACGAAAAGTCTACGCATGTAGTAGCCAATCACCAGCCATGTCCTGCTTAGAAGCAGCTTTGTGTGCTTTAACCCTTTGTGAGTGATGTCACTTAATTATGGTCAGTGTAACCCCTGCAGAGAGGTTAAACACATAAACTGTCACAATAGAGCTGCAATGCATTACTGCTCTTGAGTAGGAATCAGGCGCTGAGCCATACAGGAGCAGTGTACACATGTACCTGCCAATCACAGAACAAGCTTGGCTGCAGGCCTTGTGCACAAGCATAGCTGCAATGGGTTAAACAAGAGACCATGTACAATAATAAAATACTCAGCATGTATTATTACACTAACTTATGCTTTAGAGTGACATGAAACCCAGTTTTTTCTTTCATGATTCATATAGACCACTGGTTTTCAACCTTCTCCTTAGGCCTCCCTAACAGGCCAGATTTTCAGGATTACCTTGGGGTTAGAGCAGGTACGATAACCATGTTTACTAAACAGATGATTATTTCACCTGTGCTCCAGTTCAGATATCCTTAAAATCTGGCCTGTTAGGTGACCTGAATTGATATAATATTTTTTTATTTTTTTTTGTAGCTCTGTATCCCTTAAGCACAGTGGTCTCAAAGTACCGACCCCAGGGCCATATGGGGCCCTAAAGATAGTTTAATCTGGCCACTCTCTTGTTTATTTATTTTTTTAGGGTTCTAAGAGGTGTAACAAGTTTATTTTCTATACAGGCACTCATAAGATAAATATAAAGACAAGCAGGCATTTTCCATTGCAGACTCCCACCATGCACTGGTTGGATAAATGTCATTTTGTATACAGTTGCAGAATGATCACTTCACAAGATAAATATACACAACTGTGTGTGTCTATTATTGGCTATCACTCCCACAATACACTACTACTTAGGTAAATGCACGTCCGGTTCCTAGCATATCCATTTCTAGAGCACTCACTCTGTTCAAGTGGCCCCATATGGGAAGTACACTTGTCCAGCGGCCCCCAGATACAATAAGCTTGATACCTCTACTTCGGCAGTGCATATCATCTGCAGATAATGTTTCACCAATTGTTTTCTGTGGTTATGTTTAGATTTAACCAACTTAAAGGGACACTGAACCTAAATATTTTCTTTCGTTATTCAGATAGAGCGTGAAATGTTAAGCAATTTTACTCCTATTATCAAATTTTCTTCATTCTCTTGGTATCTTTATTTGAAATGCAAGAATGTAAGTTTAGATGCCGGCCCATTTTTGCTGAACAACCTAGGTTGTTCTTGCTGATTGGTGGATAAATTGATCCACCAATAAAGTGCTGTCCTGACGTCTGAACCAAAAAAAGCTTAGATACCTTCTTTTTCAAATAAAGATAGAAAGAGAACAAAGAAAAATTGATAATAGGTGTAAATTAGAAAGTTGCTTAAAATTGCATGCTCTATCTGAATCACAAAAGAAAAAAAATTGGGTTCAGTGTCCCTTTAACCCCTTAACGACCAAGGACGTACGCCACACGTCCTCAAAAAAAAAATACAGTTAATGACCGAGGACGTGTGGCGTACGTCCTTGGTCTGGAAAGCAGCTGGAAGCGATCCTGCTCACTTCCAGCTGCTTTCCGGTTATTGCAGTGATGCCTCGATATGGAGGCATCCTGCAATAACCCCCCTTGGCCATCCGATGCAGAGAGAGCCACTCTGTGGCCCTCTCTGCACCGGACATCGATGGCCGGTATCGTTGGTGGGTGGGAGCTTACGTGGGAGGTGGGTGGGCGGCCATCGATGCTCTGTGTGGAGTGGAGGGGGGCGGGACCTGCGGGGGCGCGCACGGGAGCGTGCGCGTGCACGGGGGTGGTGGGCGGGCGCATGCACGGGGCGGGAGCGGGTGGGAACCGCTAAACTACAGAAAAAAAAAAAGTAAAAAGTTAAAAAAAACAATACAATTTAAATATTACAAATGTAATATAAGGGACCTGGAAGGGGTTGGGGGTTGGTCTTGGTGGGGGGGGGAAGCTACACTACAGAAAAGGGCATTTTTTTTTAAAAAAAGGCACATTTTTTTTACAAAACTGGGTACTGGCAGACAGCTGCCAGTACCCAAGATGGCGCCCATTATTGCAGAGGGGAAGGGTTAGAGAGCTGTTTGGTGGGGGATCAGTGAGGTTGGGGTCTAAGGGGGGATCCTACACATCAGCATATGTAAATATGCTTTTTTTTAAAAAAAAAGGGCCAAATACCTTTTATTTTAGTACTGGCAGACTTTCTGCCAGTACTTAAGATGGCGGGGACAATTGTGGGGTGGGGGAGGGAAGAGAGCTGTTTGGGAGGGATCAGGGGGTCTGATGTTTCAGGTGGGAGGCTGAGCTCTACACTAAAGCTAAAATTAACCCTGCAAGCTCCCTACAAGCTACATAATTAACCCCTTCACTGCTAGCCATAATACACGTGTGATGCGCAGCGGCATTTAGAGGCCTTCTAATTACCAAAAAGCAATGCCAAAGCCATATATGTCTGCTATTTCTGAACAAAGGGGATCCCAGAGAAGCATTTACAACCATTTGTGCCATAATTGCACAAGCTGTTTGTAAATAATTTCAGTGAGAAACCTAAAATTGAGAAAAAATTAATGTTTTTTTTTAATTTGATCGCATTTGGCGGTGAAATGGTGGCATGAAATATACCAAAATTGGCCTAGATCAATACTTGGGGTTGTCTACTACACTACACTAAAGCTAAAACTACCCCAAAAAGCTCCCTACATGCTCCCTAATTAACCCCTTCACTGCTGGGCATAATACACGTGTGGTGCGCAGTGGCATTTAGCGCCCTTCTAATTACCAAAAAGCAACGCCAAAGTCATATATGTCTGCTATTTCTGAACAAAGGGGACCCCAGAGAAGAATTTACAACCATTTATGCCATAATTGCATTGCACGATTTTTTGTATTTGATTGCATTTGGCGGTGAAATGGTGGCATGAAATATACCAAAATGGGCCTGGATCAATACTTTGGGTTGTCTACTAAAAAAAAATATATACATGTCAATGGATATTCAGAGATTCCTGAAAGATATTAGTGTTCTAATGTAACTATCGCTAATTTTGAAAAGAAATGGTTTGGAAATAGCAAAGTGCTACTTGTATTTGGGTATTTCTAAAATCAGGACAAAATTTAGAAACTATTTAGCATGGGTGTTTTTTGGTGGTTGTAGATGTGTAACAGATTTTGGGGGTCAAAGTTAGAAAAAGTGTGTTTTTTTCCATTTTTTCCTCATATTTTATAATTTTTTTTATAGTAAATTATAAGATATGATGAAAATAATGGTATCTTTAGAAAGTCCATTTAATGGCGAGAAAAATGGTATATAATATGTGTGGGTACAGTAAATGAGTAAGAGGAAAATTACAGCTAAACACAAACACCTCAAAAATGTAAAAATAGCCTTGGTCCCAAACGGCCAGAAAATGGAAAAGTGCTGTGGTCATTAAGGGGTTAAGGGGATAAAGTGTGTAATTGTTACAGGTTTTTGATACACGATATAGGATTTATATTTTATGACGGATCTCTTAAGAGAGGGCACAAACACATAAAACTGCAGCGTGTTGAGTAAAGTCCCTAACCTGTTTTTACCCAGCAGTACTACATAACAGCGCTGCTATTGGCGCAGATGTTTAACATGTCTTTCTATTTTAGATGTAAGATCTGTTTCTTTATTGGAACTCAAAGAAAGGCTTTTTTTAGGACGATTGCTTTGAATTCCTGAGTCAGCTGCTGTAAAAGGACAGTTTTAGTTCCCCTCTGTCCAGGAATTACTGAGCTGGTATGGCTTACAGAAACTGTTTTATTTCGGGATATTAAGATACTGTATTTAATGAAAGAGTAATTGTAATCTAAAATGTTTAATTATATGTAGCAAAATAAATTTGCAATATACTTAAACTTTTCATCCCCCCCCCCCCACATTTCCCAATAATTTAAAGGATTACTAACTTTTGTTATTGCTATGCAAAACGGAAAAAACATTTATCATTGCAATTACCACACCAATGTAATGTACCGTTTTATTTTCAGAAACGAAGCTCCATTTGGCAGTAAAATAAAGTTTTATTTTATCCCCATGACATCACGTCATCCAGCCCTCAAATGTGGGCCGTCTAGGGTCTAACATACTTGCCAATCGGATGGCTAATATTTGCATCAAATTATAATACATTAGCATCATTCAACGCATGCGCAATAGGATTTGCTTAGTCTCGCATGCGCAAATTGCGGCACAGAAGCCGACATGACCGATAACAGAATAAAAAACCGCATGCGGTGACATAACCGATGACGTTGCGCTAACTTGCACATGCGCATTGCGCTTATGAGTCGCCATCTTCCAACTGCAGTTGTCGGCCCGGATTGGAAATCCGTAACGGTGAACAACTTAGTGGGTTTGGAAACATTTAATATTTCAATTAGATATATTTCAAAAACAATAAATATTTAATGCATGATGAACATTGAAAAACGCTTTATTTACAGGTATACTAGTGTAATATCACAATTCCATTTTTGACTACAGTGTCCCTTTAAAATTGTGATTCAGACAGAACATACCATTCAAGAAAAAAGTTTCAAATTTAGTTCCATTATCAAATTTGATTTTTGAAGAGATACCTAGGTAGGCATCTGGTGCACTACATAGCAGGAAATAGTCTCAATTTGGTTATTGAAAAACAATTGCTATACAAAGAATGTAAATTTGGCTATGTTAACCTATAGCAAACAGAAAAAGCACCTTGTAATTACAAGATATTTCTATGTACTCATTGGCTGCAAAGTCTTGTGACTCATTTATAACTGTCTGTAACTGGCCTCAGCCGAGACGGAAACTTGGGTTACAACATTGCTTCATAGACACTAAAATGTTACACTTTTTCCAAAAATTCGAACAATTTATATAATTACATATAAATCTGCATATTATCAGGCTAATCTCTGCTTTGAACTATTCAATCTACAGTTGATTTGGTGTTTAATGTCCCTTTAAAGGGATAGTAAACCCAAATATTTTCTTTCGTGATTCAGATAGAGCATGTAATTTTAAGCAACTTTCTAATTTACTCCTATTATCAATCTTTCTTTGTTTTTTTTGTATTTTTATTTGAAAAAGCAGGAAGGAAAGCTTTGGAGCCGGCCTATTTTTGGTTCAGTACCCTGGATAGGGCTACATTTAGCCATCCAATCAGCAAGTGCAATCCAGGCTCTCAACCTAAAATGGGCCGGCTCCAAAGCTTTTATTCCTGCTTTTTCAAATAAAGAGGACAAAGAAATTGATAATGAGTAAATTGGACATTTGCTTAAAATTATATGCTCTATCTGAATCATGAAAGAGAAAATTATTTGATTTTACTATCCCTTTAAGCTTAGAATTAAAATTTTACATAAAATATTTAAATAAGTTCAGTAAAAAAGATGCAGTGTTTATTCATTTATTTTGCCCACTTTTCCTATAACTGATAATTGTCTTCAGTGAGAGAGAGATGAGGGGAATCCCAGGTATCAACATGGCTACATTCGATAAAATAATCAGTGCAAAGTACAGACATTGCTTTATAGGAACACTAAAGGAATTAGAAAGCCCACAATTTTCAGACTTAAAGGGACATTAAATCCAAAATGTAATTGTTTAGCTAGAGCATGTGATCTTAAACAACTCCAGTTTGCTCCTATTATTCAATTAGCTTCATTCTCTTGGTATCCTTTGTTGAAGGAGCACCAATGCACTACTGGATGCTAGCTGAACACATCCGGGGAACCAATGACTAGGCATTTATGTACAGCTGCCTATCACAGCTAGCTCCCAGTAATGCATTGCAGCCCCTAAGCCCACCTAGGTATTATTTTCAAATAAGGAAGCCAAAAGAAATTAGATAATAGCTGTAAAATGGAAAGTTGTTTAAAATCACATTTTCTGTCTGATTCCTGAAATAAGATATTTGAGGTTTATGTCCCTTTAAATCTTCTGCAGTAAATACCATTTTATTTTTACAACAGAATGTCCCTTTAACAATATAAGACATTTTTTTTCTACTAATAGAAATTGTCGCATGAAAAAAAAATGTAACGGAAAAAAAAACTATTTGGCTTAAATATTGCATTAGGTTTAGTTTTTATTTAAACTATGCAGACATTTTGGAGTCTTGATTACATTTCCTGGCAGGCCTTGCTAAGCCACAGCCGTGGTGTCAGAATTGTCTGTTTCCTATGGAAATGAATGAGAACTCTGTTAGGGGTTAGAGGGTCTGATGGCTTCGCCATATGAGCAGAAAAAGAAAACGAGACAGCTTTAGTTATTGCTGATGTGAGAGACTAATTCATAAAATGCTTCACCGTTATTCACTCCATAAAATGAGTAAAAATAGCTCCTCGTTGTTACCATAAATATCAGACCTTATAAACTTGTTGTACTCTCCTCATTCTCACAGACGTATGTGCGTAGCATGAGGGCATCACATTAACTTTGTACTCGCCTCATTCTCACAAACGTATGTGCTTAGCATGAGGGCGTCACATTAAACTTGTTGTACTCTCCTCATTCTCACAAACGTATGTGCTTAGCATGAGGGCGTCACATTAAACTTGTTGTACTCTCCTCATTCTCACAAACGTATGTGCTTAGCATGAGGGCGTCACATTAAACTTGTACTCACCTCATTCTCACAAACGTATGTGCTTAGCATGAGGGCGTCACATTAAACTTGTACTCACCTCATTCTCAGATACGTATGTGCTTAGCATGAGTGAGTCACATTAAACTTGTACTCACCTCATTCTCACAAACGTATGTGCTTAGCATGAGGGGTCACATTAAACTTGTACTCTCCTCATTCTCAGATACGTATGTGCTTAGCATGAGGGTGTCACATTAAACTTGTACTCTCCTCATTCTCAGATACGTATGTGCTTAGCATGAGGGGTCACATTAAACTTGTACTCTCCTCATTCTCAGATACGTATGTGCTTAGCATGAGGGCGTCACATTAAACTTGTACTCACCTCATTCTCAGATACGTATGTGCTTAGCATGAGGGCGTCACATTAAACTTGTACTCTCCTCATTCTCAGATACTTATGTGCTTAGCATGAGGGGTCACATTAAACTTGTACTCTCCTCATTCTCAGATACGTATGTGCTTAGCATGAGGGCGTCACATTAAACTTGTACTCTCCTCATTCTCAGATACGTATGTGCTTAGCATGAGGGCGTCACATTAAACTTGTTGTACTCTCCTCATTCTCAGATACGTATGTGCTTAGCATGAGGGCGTCACATTAAACTTGTACTCTCCTCATTCTCAGATACGTATGTGCTTAGCATGAGGGGTCACATTAAACTTGTACTCTCCTCATTCTCAGATACGTATGTGCTTAGCATGAGGGCGTCACATTAAACTCGTACTCTCCTCATTCTCAGATACGTATGTGCTTAGCATGAGGGCGTCACATTAAACTTGTACTCTCCTCATTCTCAGATACGTATGTGCTTAGCATGAGGGCGTCACATTAAACTTGTACTCTCCTCATTCTCAGATACGTATGTGCTTAGCATGAGGGCGTCACATTAAACTTGTACTCTCCTCATTCTCAGATACGTATGTGCTTAGCATGAGGGCGTCACATTAAACTTGTACTCTCCTCATTCTCACAAACGTATGTGCTTAGCATGAGGGCGTCACATTAAATTTGTACTCTCCTCATTCTCAGATATGCATGTGCTTAGCATGAGGGGTCACATTAAACTTGTACTCACCTCATTCTCAGATACGTATGTGCTTAGCATGAGGGCGTCACATTAAACTTGTACGCACCTCATTCTCAGATACGTATGTGCTTAGCATGAGGGCGTCACATTAAACTTGTACGCACCTCATTCTCACAAACGTATGTGCTTAGCATGAGGGCGTCACATTAAACTTGTACTCACCTCATTCTCAGATACGTATGTGCTTAGCATGAGGGCGTCACATTAAACTTGTACGCACCTCATTCTCAGATACGCATGTGCTTAGCATGAGGGCGTCACATTAAACTTGTACTCACCTCATTCTCAGATACGTATGTGCTTAGCATGAGGGCGTCACATTAAACTTGTACTCACCTCATTCTCAGATACGTATGTGCTTAGCATGAGGGCGTCACATTAAATTTGTACTCTCCTCATTCTTACAAACGTATGTGCTTAGCATGAGGGCGTCACATTAAACTTGTACTCTCCTCATTCTCAGATACGTATGTGCTTAGCATGAGGGGTCACATTAAACTTGTACTCTCCTCATTCTCAGATACGTATGTGCTTAGCATGAGGGCGTCACATTAAACTTGTACTCACCTCATTCTCAGATATGTATGTGCTTAGCATGAGGGCGTCACATTAAACTTGTACTCTCCTCATTCTCACAAACGTATGTGCTTAGCATGAGGGGTCACATTAAACTTGTACTCTCCTCATTCTCAGATACGTATGTGCTTAGCATGAGGGGTCACATTAAACTTGTACTCTCCTCATTCTCACAAACGTATGTGCTTAGCATGAGGGAGTCACATTAAACTTGTTGTACTCTCCTCATTCTCAGATACGTATGTGCTTAGCATGAGGGCGTCTCATTAACTTTGTACTCTCCTCATTCTCAGATACGTATGTGCTTAGCATGAGGGGTCACATTAAACTTGTACTCTCCTCATTCTCACAAACGTATGTGCTTAGCATGAGGGAGTCATATTAAACTTGTTGTACTCTCCTCATTCTCAGATACGTATGTGCTTAGCATGAGGGCGTCTCATTAACTTTGTACTCTCCTCATTCTCAGATACGTATGTGCTTAGCATGAGGGGTCACATTAAACTTGTTGTACTCTCCTCATTCTCACAAACGTATGTGCTTAGCATGAGGGCGTCACATTAACTTTGTACTCTCCTCATTCTCAGATACGTATGTGCTTAGCATGAGGGGTCACATTAAACTTGTACTCTCCTCATTCTCAGATACGTATGTGCTTAGCATGAGGGGTCACATTAAACTTGTACTCTCCTCATTCTCACAAACGTATGTGCTTAGCATGAGGGTGTCACATTAAACTTGTACTCTCCTCATTCTCAGATACGTATGTGCTTAGCATGAGGGGTCACATTAAACTTGTACTCTCCTCATTCTCACAAACGTATGTGCTTAGCATGAGGGGTCACATTAAACTTGTACTCTCCTCATTCTCACAAACGTATGTGCTTAGCATGAGGGGTCACATTAAACTTGTACTCTCCTCATTCTCAGATACGTATGTGCTTAGCATGAGGGCGTCACATTAAATTTGTACTCACCTCATTCTCAGATACGTATGTGCTTAGCATGAGGGGTCACATTAAACTTGTTGTACTCTCCTCATTCTCACAAACGTATGTGCTTAGCATGAGGGTGTCACATTAAACTTGTACTCTCCTCATTCTCAGATACGTATGTGCTTAGCATGAGGGGTCACATTAAACTCGTACTCTCCTCATTCTCACAAACGTATGTGCTTAGCATGAGGGGTCACATTAAACTTGTACTCTCCTCATTCTCACAAACGTATGTGCTTAGCATGAGGGCGTCACATTAAACTTGTACTCTCCTCATTCTCAGATACGTATGTGCTTAGCATGAGGGCGTCACATTAAACTTGTACTCACCTCATTCTCAGATACGTATGTGCTTAGCATGAGGGGTCACATTAAACTTGTACTCGCCTCATTCTCAGATACGTATGTGCTTAGCATGAGGGCGTCACATTAAACTTGTACTCTCCTCATTCTCAGATACGTATGTGCTTAGCATGAGGGCGTCACATTAAACTTGTACTCACCTCATTCTCAGATATGTATGTGCTTAGCATGAGGGCGTCACATTACACTTGTACTCTCCTCATTCTCACAAACGTATGTGCTTAGCATGAGGGGTCACATTAAACTTGTACTCTCCTCATTCTCAGATACGTATGTGCTTAGCATGAGGGGTCACATTAAACTTGTACTCTCCTCATTCTCACAAACGTATGTGCTTAGCATGAGGGAGTCACATTAAACTTGTTGTACTCTCCTCATTCTCAGATACGTATGTGCTTAGCATGAGGGAGTCACATTAAACTTGTTGTACTCTCCTCATTCTCAGATACGTATGTGCTTAGCATGAGGGCGTCTCATTAACTTTGTACTCTCCTCATTCTCAGATACGTATGTGCTTAGCATGAGGGGTCACATTAAACTTGTACTCTCCTCATTCTCAGATACGTATGTGCTTTACATGAGGGGTCACATTAAACTTGTACTCTCCTCATTCTCACAAACGTATGTGCTTAGCATGAGGGTGTCACATTAAACTTGTACTCTCCTCATTCTCAGATACGTATGTGCTTAGCATGAGGGGTCACATTAAACTTGTACTCTCCTCATTCTCACAATTGTATGTGCTTAGCATGAGGGGTCACATTAAACTTGTACTCTCCTCATTCTCACAAAAGTATGTGCTTAGCATGAGGGGTCACATTAAACTTGTACTCTCCTCATTCTCAGATACGTATGTGCTTAGCATGAGGGCGTCACATTAAATTTGTACTCACCTCATTCTCAGATACGTATGTGCTTAGCATGAGGGGTCACATTAAACTTGTTGTACTCTCCTCATTCTCATAAATGTATGTGCTTAGCATGAGGGTGTCACATTAAACTTGTACTCTCCTCATTCTCAGATACGTATGTGCTTAGCATGAGGGGTCACATTAAACTTGTACTCTCCTCATTCTCACAAACGTATGTGCTTAGCATGAGGGCGTCACATTAAACTTGTACTCTCCTCATTCTCAGATACGTATGTGCTTAGCATGAGGGCGTCACATTAAACTTGTTGTACTCTCCTCATTCTCAGATACGTATGTGCTTAGCATGAGGGCGTCACTTTAAACTTGTACTCTCCTCATTCTCAGATACGCATGTGCTTAGCATGAGGGGTCACATTAAACTTGTACTCTCCTCATTCTCACAAACGTATGTGCTTAGCATGAGGGTGTCACATTAAACTTGTACTCTCCTCATTCTCAGATACGTATGTGCTTAGCATGAGGGGTCACATTAAACTTGTACTCTCCTCATTCTCACAATTGTATGTGCTTAGCATGAGGGGTCACATTAAACTTGTACTCTCCTCATTCTCACAAACGTATGTGCTTAGCATGAGGGGTCACATTAAACTTGTACTCTCCTCATTCTCAGATACGTATGTGCTTAGCATGAGGGCGTCACATTAAATTTGTACTCACCTCATTCTCAGATACGTATGTGCTTAGCATGAGGGGTCACATTAAACTTGTTGTACTCTCCTCATGCTCACAAACGTATGTGCTTAGCATGAGGGTGTCACATTAAACTTGTACTCTCCTCATTCTCAGATACGTATGTGCTTAGCATGAGGGGTCACATTAAACTTGTACTCTCCTCATTCTCAGATACGTATGTGCTTAGCATGAGGGGTCACATTAAACTCGTACTCTCCTCATTCTCACAAACGTATGTGCTTAGCATGAGGGGTCACATTAAACTTGTACTCTCCTCATTCTCACAAACGTATGTGCTTAGCATGAGGGCGTCACATTAAACTTGTACTCTCCTCATTCTCAGATACGTATGTGCTTAGCATGAGGGCGTCACATTAAACTTGTTGTACTCTCCTCATTCTCAGATACGCATGTGCTTAGCATGAGGGGTCACATTAAACATGTACTCTCCTCATTCTCAGATACGTATGTGCTTAGCATGAGGGGTCACATTAAACTTGTTGTACTCTCCTCATTCTCAGATACGCATGTGCTTAGCATGAGGGGTCACATTAAATATGTACTCTCCTCATTCTCGGATACGTATGTGCTTAGCATGAGGGGTCACATTAAAGTTGTACTCTCCTCATTCTCACAAACGTATGTGCTTAGCATGAGGGCGTCACATTAAACTTGTTGTACTCTCCTTATTCTCAGATACGCATGTGCTTAGCATGAAGGCGTCACATTAAACTTGTTATACTCACCTCATTCTCATCAAAATATCTTTCTTTTTTACATAGAGATGTTCAGGTGATATTTTCTAGTCCACTTTTTATAGCTATGCTGCATTACTTTCAAGTGTTTCAACATTTGGGTATCATGGACCTTTAAACCTGACCTTTTGGTATTTCAATGTATTATCTTACCTGACTTTAAATGCAAACTCTGTAATGCTTTATGTATATTGATGGTAAATTTTACAAAGCAGTTGATTACTACCCTATATAAATCTGCTAATATACCTTTAATATTAGGTTGGTATCAGAAGACTGACAATACACTTTCATTGGAAATATACCATTGTTTTATATCCGGTTACTTGGAAATGTTTTATGATATTACATTTCTCTGGGAATTATTTAGACCACCTATAGTAATGAGTAACCATGGCAACTCTCATAATAGATGTTTCTTTCTTTACAATAGTATTAGATACCTGTTAACCTATATTTGTTACCCTCTTGGATACGCAGCAAAACCCTGTTGCATGCAAGAAATGGAAATGTATTTGTGATTGAATTTTGTACAACCACTATCTCAATGTTCATATTTTTATTATTATATTCTTTATTCAAATTTTTTTTTTCTTATTTTAGTTTTTTTTGTTTCACACACCTTTATCATATCCTAACATTACACAAATATTTAGTACTTATTTAAAGGGTGGTTAATATTATTATTGTTGTCTGAATATTTAAAAAATTAATTTAATTAAAATTAAAAGTTATCAGGATACACACATGTGTTGCAAGATAAAATAGGAGTCGGCAACCCTAGCTGACGCGTTTCGGCTGTATGCCGTTGTCAAAGCTAATGGAATTTAGAAAAACTCCCCGCCTCTTAAAAGAGTGAAATGACCCCTATTGGTTAACCAACATTGCTTAATATTAACCCTTATGCAATGAATATTTACATAACCTCTGATTTCATGAGATTTTTGCATTTGAATTAGAAATGTGTTGTTGTTTTCCAGCTGTAGTAGATTATTTTGGACAGTGTCTTGAATAATACATTTGGCAGCTTATGCACCATCTTTATCATATTGTATCACTGGTTATATAGTCAGTGTATTCATTTCTGTATCCCTACAATCATTTGCAGACTTCAATGTTCACCTTGTATCGTTTATACAAAAAATAAAATAACTTAAAAAAAAAAAAAAAATTTGCACTTTCATGTCATTTGACAACATAGTATTTTCCTCTTTCCCTGTCCGTCATGTTGTGTTTTGGTGGCAAAGAAGATTTATTTATACAAATTAAACCAAATTAATAAAGAAAATACACAATGTCCTTTTTTATGCTCAGATGTATCAGATCAGTTAATTAATTGTGCTTTTTATTTTACTCTCAAGGGACTCCCTTGTCCACCAGACTAATGCTATTTACTATTAAAATATTAAGAATTTACTCAAACATTACTCTTTTAAAAAAGAACATACACAGGGTGCATTTGACCACTCTGGGATCAGAAGGTTTTTTTCCCCCCCTGGAGCTATAAGCAACTCATTGTTCGACATCTTACTGCTGCAAATGCAGTTTGATGTTTACTTATGCTCCACCCTTGTTATCGACCCCTCTGACACTCTATGGAAGGCTGCAATGCTTTGATGTACCGATGATTACATCCCAAGGGTTAAACGCTTAATGACCTTAAAGATTTCCATGTTCTTTCCGTGTGACTTGTGCGTCTTCTGGTTTGTAATTAACATGTGTAGAATATAAAATGTCAGCCTCTGTAATCATACACTTCACAGAATCTGTAATAATTGTTTAGAGAATTTTTGACTGAGAGGTGTGTATGTAAAGGTGGTGTTACTATGACTACAAAGAAAACAATCAAATCATTTTGTACTCCTTGTCTGACATGATGGGTGATGAAGTTGTTTTTTTTAGGTATTGACAAATAATTTAATAATCATTTGCCTAACAGATATATAGATTTAGAAGACAATAAAAGATGGCAACTGCTTTGTCTAGTAATGTTTGGAAAGAGAGTTTTAAATATTTCTATATGCTATATTTCTGTAGCATTTGCATTCTTAAAATGAACTGGTTCAAAATTAATCAACTAATATACTCAATGAATCCCAAGAACAGCATAGCGTTGCCCTTAAAGTTGAGTAAAAAGACTGATCTGTCAATGTTCTCCCAAAGTTTTGGGGCTCTCTGGTCTGGTGAGACTTCTCAGTACTGAAAGGTCCCTCAAACAATTGAAATAACTAATAAATACAATAAGATTACATATTAAATGAGTGCATAATAAAAAAGACAATGCAATAACACTTAGTCTGAATTTCAAATAAGTAGTACAAAGATACTCCAATGTTCCCTGAAACCTGTATCATGTGAAAGCCTTCAGCCAATCACCAAAAACATCTTGCACATATACAGTATGTGTGTGTGTGTGTGTGTGTATGTGTATATATATATATATATATATATATATATATATATTCACAGAAAATTACAAAGTACCCGAGTGCAGTGTAATACTTTGCAATGTTATAAAATGTCATTTAGAAATGTAACTTAAGCTATCTAATGCACAAATTAATTTTACATATATTGATTAAATGATAATTTGAGAAACAAACATTTAAAACCATTTAGGGCCAGTAGAGTGCTAATGATAACGCGGATGCAATAAGCAGTATCGCTTGGCACAGTATTATTCACACTTAACTTGACATTACAAGTTACTGGTTAAATGGCTTTTAATTTTCACAGGTTAGTGCAACCTATACTTTCTATGGATAGTGCTCAATAAATATCGCTCATATTACAAATTGAAAGTTATAGATTATGTGTGAGCAAAAGCCCAAATAACGTTTAAAAAATGAGCGCACCCTGAGTCCTAAAGTATAGTGTAAGCATAAAAGTGGCACAAAACATAACATAAACAAATTTAAAGTATTACTCATATAAACACTATCCAATCAAATTATTTAAATATTAAAGTCAATAAGTTATAAGGGTTTAAAGGTATATGGTAAATAACAAGGTGATGGACTGGTAAGGCATCAAAACCTTATATATTTGTGTTCTATACATACATACATACATACACACACACACACACACACACACACACACACATAGATATAGTTATATATGTAAATCTACACACACACTGGTGGCCCTCGGTTTACAACGGTTCAATTTGCGCCGTTTCAGAATAACAACCTTTTTTTCAGTCATGTGGCTACTATTGAAAAGCCATTGAGAAGCAGTGCATTGATTAAAATAGCCAGTAGGTGGAGCTGTCCACTTGTGTTGCAGCAAATATATGCAAGCAAAGCAAGCTGAAATTAATCAGTTTAACCAGACCTGAGCTATTGAGCAACTTGCAAAGGAACAAGATCTTCCTGTCTATAAATCAGTCCAGATTGGAATGCATAGAAAGAACTGTTTGCAGAAAAATGTATTAGGTGTTACTTATGCCAATTTTGATGGGGGGCCAGGAGCCTAACTCCCTCACTTCCCATTGTTTTACATTATAAACTGGGTGTCAATTTACAACGGTTTCTTCTGGAACCTAACCCCGGCGTAAACTGAGGGCTACCTGTATATGTGTGTGTGTGTGTGTGTGTGTGTTTATGTATATGTATGTATGTGTGTGTGTGTGTGTATGTGTATATATATATATATATATATATATATATATATATATAAACACAAAAAAAACCAGCACTCGCTAGCAGATTCACAGCAATGTTTAAAAGCAAAACTGGGGGAAGTCAGTTACATTTGGCGCCAAAGGATCAAGCCCAGGACCACAACAAGGTCTCCCCCTTCCTGGGACCCTAAACCAGCACCCACACAATGCATACTTCCAAACAAACCAACTGGGAACCTCCCAGGGTGACACAGGCTTTTGTAACCTCCCCTATGTAAATACAAAACACAGGAATGGACCGTACTCACAGACTGGACTGGGTACACATCCTAAGCCACTGTTAACTTCACAGCCCTGAACACTGACTGACAGACAGCTGCAAAGTTCCCAGCAACCCAGGCAGTTAACCCCCGAGCAACCTGGGTGTCAGGTCCGCAGGGGAGCATTACAAACATTAACACAAAACACAAAAAACCCAGCACTCACTAGCAGATTCACAGCAATGTTTAAAAGCAAAACTGGGGGAAGTCAGTTACATTTGGCGCCAAAGGATCAAGCCCAGGACCACGACAAGGTCTCCCCCTTCCTGGGACCCTAAACCAGCACCCACACAATGCATACTTCCAAACAAATCAACTGGGAACCTCCCAGGGTGACATGATACTCAATACATTTTTAACATATATTGAAATCGTATTAAGACAAATAACACACCTTAATATAATATTGAGAACATGTATTCAGGTAAGCACTTGAGTAGGGTGTTCTTTTT
>NC_069505.1:362841811-362884311 GCF_027579735.1 Bombina bombina | reverse complement strand
ATATATTAGGGATGCACCAAAGTTTCGGCCGAAAATGGCATTTTTGGCTATTTCGTTTTTTTAGCCTGTTTTTTTCGGTAAAAATATTGTGTAGCATATTTCAAATTCGATGCTAGCCTAGAGCTGCTGTTTAAGTTTATTACTTCACTTACTGTTCTGCATATAATGCGTTTTCTAGGATTATACTTTATTTGGATAATTGGTAAAAAAATAATGTTAAATATGATTATGTTACATAGAACTAAATGAAGAATAATACAGTATATTGATATTTATAATTGTTTTAAGTAGGGATGCACCAAAATTTTGGTCGCAGAAACATTTTGGTCGAAAATGGCATTATTTTTTGCCTGTTTTTTTTTTTTTTCTTGGTAAAATTATTGTGTAGCATATTATTGTTTTAAGATATTTTTTGTCCAATTTTAGTGTGTTACTTTCAATAAAAGTGTGGGCTTTTTTTATTGTCTCTAATTATGCAAAAAAAAAAACCTAAAAAAAATAATTTGAAAAAAATACATTTTCGGTATCAGTTTCGGTTTTCGGCCAAGTGCATCCCGGATTTTTGGATTCAGTTTCGGTCCAGAATGTCCATTTTGGTGCTATATATATATATATATTCCAATATAAAGGTGCACTCCATCAAACATAATGCAATTGCCGTGGTGCTGCATAACAAATAGATGCACATTCCGATTTTTACTCCACATAGAATAAAATAATGCTGCACTCACCGGTCTTGAAGTAAAAAGTCCATTTATTTGAAACTTATAACAATGTCCAATACACAGTTACCCCCAAACGTTTCGGTGCTCCTCTGGCACCTTTGTCAATGGGTATGTATCCAAGTCTCCAGCAAACGATCGTTTGCTGGAGATCATTGTCCATAGCGTTGTGTAGATCTGTACACATTTTATTTAAAATGATGTATAAAATATTCAAGTGCAGTGTGATTTTGTCTGAGACCAATTTAGAAATAACGTAATTTTAAGCATGATGCAAACTTTATTTTGTGAATATTTTTGTCTTCAGTGTATAGCTTTATCTTTTGTGATTATTTTATTATATATAATTTGGTATTATTATTTACTAAAAGGGGCTCGTTGCTGCTCTCCAATCAGGGTGTGTACAGTGCTTCTGTCAATCAGGCAAGAGGAGCAAAGTACTTTTATTTTTTTAATTATAAAGAGAGAATAGGGGTATTAGGAACATAAATTCCTGTACAAACTGCAGAACAGTGCCGTGTTCTATATTTACTAAACCTCTGAATCCTAGTGTCATATGCAATGTAACTCACGTTTAAAACAGACTCCCACATGCATTGTAGAAAATAACATGTGGCTTGTGCATCCCATCAGCCATGTGTCACGTGCGTGCGGGTTTACTTAGGTAGTGCACATAAAGAGAAAGTAAACATTCTTTTAGCAAACAAGCGGAGTTTTATGTACAGTGAAGAATGTAAATATTTTGGGGCGGGGTGAGCTGTAGTCTTTGTAACTTAGGTGAATGAATCCTCAAACAGAACTGCACTTGAAAAGGACACGGAACCCATTTTTTTCCCTTCATGATTCAGGTGGAGTATATCATTTTAAAGAACATTGCAATTTACTTATAATATCACATTTGCTTAAAGGGACACTCAGGTCAAACAAAATTTTCAGGATTCAGATAGAGCAGTAATTTTAAACAACTTTCCAATTTTACTTCCATTAAAAAAAATGTGCACAGTCTTTTATATTTATACTTTTTGAGTCACCAGCTCCTACTGAGCATGTGCAAGAATTCATAGACTATACGTATATGCATTTGTGAAAGGCTGATTGCTGTCACATGGTACAGGGGGAGTGGAAATATACATAACTGAAATTTGTTAGAAAATAATCTACTACTCATTTGAAATTCAGAGTAAATGCTATTGTATTGTCTTGTTATCTTGCATTTGTTGATTATACAAATCTACTCTGTTTACTGGTCCTTTAATTCTCTTGATATATTTTGTTAAAGGAGTAGTAATTCATTACTGGGAGCTAGCTGAGCACATTGAGTAGGCCAATGTGCAGCCTCCCATCAGCAGCTAGCTCCCATTAGTATATGGAAGCTACTGAGCCTAATTGAGTATTCTTTTCAACAAAGGATGCTAAGGGAACAAATTAAATATAATAATTGCAGTTAATTGGAAAGTTGTTTAAAAAAAAATTGCATATTCTACCTGAATCATGAAAGTTTCATGTTAATGTTACTATCCCTTTAAGAAACATATTACTTGCTGCACCCTTATATTTTGCCTTTACATTATTTTCACTTTAAGGTACGATTGCTGCATCTCAAGATTTTACCTGGACAGTCACACATCTAAATAGACCTCTTTGGGCCACAGGAGTAAGTGTGTGGCAGCCCCCCCCCTTCCTAAGCACCTGTGTTTTATGAATGAAAAGTTATTATATATAATAAAGATAATAATGTGTTATACTTTTAATAACATTGTTTTTTTATTTGGTTTAGAAAATATAGTGATTCTGCATATCAGTGGTCTCAAAGTACCATATGTGGTCCTCAAAATAGTTTAATCTTGCCCTCTTGTTGATTTGGTAAATTTATTAATGTGGACCCATCCATTTTTTTTAGGGCTCTAAGAGGTGTAACAAGTTGATCTACATGGGCTCTCACAAGATAAATATAAAGACAAGCATGCATTGTATAGTGTAGACTCTAGGGCTGGGCGATATGGGCAAAAAAAAATTTGCGATTTTATTTTTAAAAAACACGATTGCGATTTAATCGCGTTTTTCTTAGAAATGACTATAACACCTTCATTTTGCATTATAAAGTTTATTTAACACTACAGAATCTTAATGTACATGTTTCGCAATGTCCAATACACTCTTGGAGCATAAAAATACAAACCACAAAATAGTTAAAATAAAATTTGCTGCCTCTGAAGTGATTAAATAGTAGCCACTAGCCAGTTATTAGGTCTTATGACACACAACATTGTCATGTTTTCTTGGACAGTCATTCTAACTGTGCACAGTGGTATGATTAACAAATGAAGCAGTGTAAGACACACACACACACACACACACACACACATATATATTATATATTTTTTTCTTCTTCTTTATAAAAAGTTTTAATTTGATTGAAAATGAGCCCTGCTCCTCTCCAGGAATCCATTACAGGCATATAGCAGTAGAGGTGGGGGGCTGCTCCTTTCAGAAATGCTGTGCCTTGCTGATATAAAATACATTGCAGATGCAGTTAAGTTAACCCAGCAGCAGAGGGGACGGCAGTTTTAGCCTTTTTGGGAGCTGTGGGGTTAACTGTATCTGCTATGTATTTGAGCCGTTTCTCAGAGAGCAGGAGATTGTGTGGGAGGTTCCATAATGTTTACATACCCTAAGTTTCAGACTGCAGATGTCCCTAGGGGGAAATATAAGCAAGTGGCTTTCTCTCCTCTTAATTCCTGCATGGGCTCTGCTTTTAGATTTCTAGATTGATCGGCTGCTTATGAGAACAGAAAGTGAAAGTAAAAGAGCCATTTTACAAATGTGTGCTAAAAGCAACCACTAGATGGAGCTGGTTTGCAAGAAATCATAAATAAATCAATGCATTACAGCCACTTCTAAAGGAATTTTTTTATGTAGGAAAAAATTGTGACTCCTTGCGGTTTTAAAATCGCGGAGATTAATCGCGGTTTTAAAGTCGCGGAGATTAATCGCGGTTTTAAATCCCATATGCGATTAATCGCGGTTTTAAATCCCATATGCGATTAATCGTGCAGCCCTAGTAGACTCCCATTATGCACTGCTTGGATAAATGTGACTTTTTATTCAATTCCAGATTGATCACTTCACTTGTCACTCATAAGATAAATATACACTGTGGGGCCGATTTATCATGGTCCGAATAGGGCCAAATACATCTGTTTCCGCGCGAGGCTTGAGGCTCGCTGGAAACAGGAGTTAAGAAGCAGCAGTCTTAAGATTGCTGCTCCTTAACTCGTCCGTCGCCTCTGAGGCGGTGGACAGCAAACCGCCCGATCGCATACGATCGGGTTGATTGACACCCCCTGCTAGCAGCCGATTGTACGCGAATCTGCGGGGGCGGCATTGCACAAGAAGTTTACTAGAACTGCTTGTGCAATGTTAAATGCAGATAGAGTATGCTGTCGGCATTTATCAATGTCCGCCCGGGGTATGATAAATCTGCCCCTGTGTGTCTACTGTGGACTACAACTCCTACCATGCACTACTACTTGGGTAAATGTCAATTCCAGTTTCTAGTATATCCAGAGCACTCACTCTGTTCAAGTTGCCCCCATGGGGGTAAACAAACTTAGCCGCCGGATACAATGAGCTTGATACCCATGTTGTATATAGAAACTGGATACAGTTAATGAAATCTAGTTTTCATTCTAATAACATTTCAGTGCTTTTAATGTTACAGGATCACAATGAAGAATTTAATTTGGTGACTTTCCATCTCGTAGTGTGATCTGGAAAACAGACCTGAATATATTGTACTAAGGTTCCTTTTACACTGAGCTAGATCTTTTGTATAATATAGCAGTAAGCTACAGATTGTTACCTTCAAATGACTTTTTTTTTTCTTGTCATAGAGATTTCATTACTATTTTATGTAGTGCAAATAACACTCCAGGTATTTTATGGCCAGGCGGGATATTCGAGGACGAAATTGAGCAGAAGCGTGCGGTCATAAATCTGCCCAGATCCTGATCAAAAAATCAATTCACACAGTCTAGAGCAGGATTATAGCACTGGAATAATTCTCTTAGATGAGCATTTTTATGTTCTGGGCAGTGTACCCTTGTCCCGTACTTTGTGTCTAGTGCTCTCTTTATTCCTATTTCTTCATTTTTAAAGTGATAGTGATTTCTCTGTGTTTATAAGTTCCTAAAACACTGTAAATATTAGATTAGTATTCTTGCTTGAGAATAGACTAAAAATTGCATTTATCATTCAGCAATAGCAAATGTTGGCATAAGTATTTAATTTTCTACAGCCCCTAAGGAGGAGTATACTGATGTACTGCTGATTGAACAAAGAATAACATGAGAACGAAGCAAATTTGATCATAGAAGTAAACTGGAAAATTGTATTCTCTAGCTGAATAATGAAAGAAAAAGTTTGTGGTTCATGTCCCTTTAAAATCCTTCTACTTCCCTGACCCTCCCAGTATTTCTTTGCCTCACTTAGGAGCAGGTGAAGATATTGGTGCTCAGGATTTTCTATAGAATTCTGAGAGAACTCATGTCCCATGCAAAGCTCATTGTATAGTGCTACAGACCTGCATCTCTGCCATTTACTATTAGATTATTTAATTAAAAGGGAAACAGTTTAATTACAAAGAGTATTAAAAAGGGCTGCTGTAGCTTTTTTTAATTATAAGATTTTATAGTCTGACCATACTTGTACAGACATAGGTGCCATGACAGATATTTGGTGGTTGTGCCCCCTGATTTAAATATATTAGGAAGAAGGAAATTGTTCATTTTTCTTACCAAATAAATATCTACGTGTCACTTGTAAGTTTTGCCACACACTGCTTTAAATTATGATTAACAATGCTAAAGCCCTTATTCCAATATATTGGAAGCAGCCTAATATCCCAACTATAGAAGAATAGCGCAGGCGAGTGACCTCTACACTTTCATTAGAAAGGGACAAATTTTTCTAGGCATCTAAAATGCTTGATTATTACTGTTTTCATTGTTTCTTTGGGAAGAATATGTAGATGTTAATTAAAGGGACAGTCTACTTGATAATTCTTATTGTTTAAAACGATAGATAATCCCTTTATTACCCTTACCACAGTTTTGCATAACCAACACAGTTAAATTAATAAACTTTTTACCTCTGATTACCTTGTATCTAAGCTCCTGCAGACTGCCCCTTATCTCAGTTCATTTTAAAAACATGCATTTCAGCCAATTAGTGCTGCCTCATTAATAAATACATGTGTGTGAGCTCAATGTTATCTATACTAACTGACCATAGATTTTTTTTTTTATTCAGGCTTAAAGGGACAGTTTCATTTGTTCCCAATGATCCACTTTACCTGCTGGAGTGTATTAAATTGTTTACAAGTATTTCCTTTACCCTTATATTGGCATTTGAATTAGTTTATTTAGCCTGTGGTATCCCCACCTATTCTAAAAGTTTTTGGCCTTGAGGCCAAACTGTATTAACACAGCCAGTAGAAGAAATTACACTCCCAGTGGGTTATAGAAGAGAAAAGGTAATAAAATCTTAATTTTCCATTGTTCTCTCCAAGTATTGGTGATTGGTTTATGGACAGATATAAGATAAAGAAGCAGGTATATGTACACAATGTGATAAAGTAATGAGATCTGATTACACCTACAAGCTCAACCCATTTTATTAGGTTGTGGCTTCAAAACACAAAACCAGCTAATTCATATACACAAAAAAAGCCTTAAAAAGCAAATCTCATTCTTTTTCTTACCAGTTTCAGAGTATAAAATGTAATTGGAAACACATTAAGGGAAAAACAATTTTATAGTGTACTGTCCCTTTAAATTAAAGAGACATGAACCCCCAAATGTTCCCTTTGTGATTCAGATACAACATACACTTTAAACAGCTTTCAAATTTACTTCTATTATCTAATTGGCTTAGTCCTCTTTGTATCCTTTGTTGAAAATCATACCTAACTAGGCTCCCTAGCTGGGTGCTAGCTGCTGATTGGTCTCTTCACATATATGCCTCTTGACAGCAATTTTAAATAGCACCTTTCTAATTACAATCCTGGCATGTGTTTTTTTTAATTAGTAATACAATCTTATAAACTAATTTCCCTTAGTTTCATGTAACTGATCATCTTATCTAGATTTTACTTACTCAGTGAATTTTTCAGTCATTCTATCCATGGAAATATATATAACTAATTCAGATACTTCTGGGATGTTTGTTTAAAGTTTAAACCAGGGTTTAAGAAAATCTAGGAGCCAGCCCATAAATTTAGGAGCCAGAAACGTATATATTCTCTTTGGTGCCTGTGTTTGTGGCTCCTTGGTGCCTGGGTCTGTTAAGACCTGGTTTAAAATATATATAATAAGCTTAAAGGGACATAATACTCATATGCTAAATTATTTGAAACTGATGCAGTATAGCTGTAAAAAGCTAACAGGAAAATATCACCTGTACATCTCTTTGTAAAAAAAGGAAGCTATTTTACCTCACAATTTCCTTAGCTCAGCAGAGTAAGTGCTGTGTAAAAAGTTATACTCGGTTACTGCCCAGCTGCAGGTAAAAAAAATGAAGAAATGAACAGCAGCCAATCAGCATCAACAGTGCTGAGGTCATTAACTCTTTTACTGTGATCTCATGAGATTTGACTTAACTCTGATGAGATTTCATTGTAAACTTCCTTACACTGAATAGGGAAATAACATGAGTTTACACGATGCTCACTCCCTTTCCTGTCCCGGAACAGTCATACTGACCCAAATGTTTTCTTTCATGATTCAGATAGAGCATGCAATTTTAAGCAACTTTCTAATTTACTCCTATTATCAAATTTTCTTCATCCTCTTGGTATCTTTATTTGAAAAGCAAGAATGTAAGTTTAGATGCCGGACCATTTTTGGTGAACAACCTGGGTTGTTCTTGCTGATTGGCTCCAGGGTTCTGAACCAAAAATTGTCTGGCTCCTTAGCTTAGATGCCTTCTTTTTCAAATAAAGATAGCAAGAGAACAAATAAAAATTGATAATAGGAGTAAATTAAAATGTTGCTTAAAATTTCTGCTCTATCTAAATCATGAAAGAAAAAAAATTGTGTTCAGTGTCCCTTTAAAGTCCTTTGCAATGGGGCTTGGATATTTAGCACATTTTGAGGTAAAATATCTTTCTTTTTTACATAGAGATGTTCAGGCGATATTTTCTAGTCAGCTTTTTACAGCTATGCTGCATCACTTTCAAGCATTTCAACATTTGGGTATCATGGCCCTTTAAAAGGGACATGAAACCCAAAATTTTTCTTTCATGATTTAGGTAGAACATAACATTTTAAACAACTTTCCAGTTAACTTCTATTATCAAATTGATTGAAGGAGCAGCAATGCACTACTGGTTTACAACAACATATGTGTGAGCCAATGACAATCCGCGTGTGTGTGTGTGTATGTATATATATATGTATGTATAAATGTGTGTGTGTATATGTGTGTGTGTGTATGTATGTATGTGTATGTGTGTATATATATATATATATATATATATATATATATGTGTGTGTGTGTATATATATATATATATATATATATATATATATATATATATATATATATATATATATATATATATATATATGTGTGTGTATATATATATTTGCATGCAGCCACCAATCGGCAGCTAGAACCTAGGCTATTTGCTGCACCTGAGCTTTCCTAGATAAACCTTTCAGCAAAGGGTAACAAGAGAAGGAAGCAAAATAAATTATAAAAGTAAAATGGAAAGTTGTTTCAAATCCTTTACTCTGTCTAAATCATGAATGTCTAATTATGACTTTACTGTCCCATTAAGAAAACAGGAACTATTTGTTTAAAATATTCTTTAACATAGACACTTTAAATTGCTGACAGCAGACTTTAAGTAATCTGAGCACTCAGGATGGCGGCTCTCATTTTGATGGATCTTTTGTACTAACAGAATATTGGCAGCAATAATAAATACGCAAATTAAGTATAATTTACAACACCTTTTAATAACTGAACTGGAGATGGAGACCCTGTCAAAACAAGCCAAATACTTGCATGTGTTTATTTCAATATAATTTGTATTTATTACTCATAGGCATTCATGTTATAAATGATAATGACTTACTCCGTTCATGAAAGGTCAGCCATGAGTATTAAGAGTTGGTTTATTGAAAAGAGCAGAGATTAGAACTACCAATAACTTATTGGCATGCTTGCCTTTGCAAAATCTGCAAGAAGCAGAAAAAGCTCTTTATAAAATCAATCCCAAGGACAAGAAATCAAGTCTCTGTGAATTTTGAAGCTGTAAAAAGCTATGTTTACTAGAGAAGCTGGTGAAAATGTTATTTTGGGATATATAAAACCAGTTCCTGTTCTTGATAGGACACTACTACATTGGTATTAATACACACATATACACACACATACACTGACATATACACACTTACACATACACTGACAAATATACACACACATGCACTGACATATACACACTTACACATACACTGACATATACACACACATACACTGACATATACACACTTACATATACACTGACATATACACACACATACACTGACATATACACACACATACACTGACATATACACACACATACACTGACATATACACAGACATACACTGACATATACACACTTACATATACACTGACATATACACACACATACACTGACATATACACACACACATACACTGACATATACACACACATACACTGACATATACACACTTACATATACACTGACATATACACACACATACACTGACATATACACACTTACATATACACTGACATATACACACTTACATATACACTGACATATACACACACTGACATATACACACATACACTTACATATACACTGACATATACACACTTACATATACACTGACATATACACACACATACACTGACATATACACACTTACATATACACTGACATATATACACACACATACACTGACATATATACACTGACATATACACACTTACATATACACTGACATATACACACACATACTCTGGCATATACACACACATACTCTGACATATACACCCACATACACTCACATATACACACTTACACATACACTGACATACACAAATACACTGACATATACACACTTACACATACACTGACATATATATGCACACACATACACTGACATATACACACATACACTGACATATACACACATACACTGACATATACACACATACACTGACATATATACACACACATACACTGACATATACACACATACACTGACATATACACACATACACTGACATATATACACACACATACACTGACATATATACACACACATACACTGACATATATACACACACATACACTGACATATATACATACACTGACATATATACACACACATACACTGACATATACACACACACACACTGACATACACACACACACACTGACATGTATATACACACACATACACACAGACACTGACATATATACACACACACACTGACATATATACACACACACACTGACATATATACACACACACACACTGACATATATACACACACATACACTGACATATATACACACACATACACTGACATATATACACACACATACACTGACATATACACACACATACATATACACACTTACACATACACTCACATATTCACACTTACACATACACTGATATATACACACTTACACACACACTCACATATTCACACTTACACATACACTCACATATACACACTTACACATACACACTTACACACACTTACACATACTCACATATACACACTTACACATACTCACATATACACACTTACACATACTCACATATACACACATACACTTACACCCACATATACACACTTACACACACACTCACATATTCACACTTACACACACACACTCACATATACACACTTACACATACACTCACATATACACACTTACACATACACTGATATATACACACTTACACACACACACACTCACATATACACACATATACACACATACACTCACATATTCACACTCACATATATAGACACACTCTCACACACACAAAATAAAAATACTCCAGTCAAGCCTGTGACTTGATTCAGTCGGTGCAAGGGTTAATAAAATCACTCAAGTCCAGGTCCGGACTGGTAATAAAAAGCTGAAATCTGAAGACCAACCCTATTTTCTGTTGAGTCCATAAAATCCACACATCTAATTTTTCTCAAGGGAATTACTGGGATACTCCTTCCCCCAATATTTTTTTCAGAATTAAATTATATTAGTTTGTAATTTTCCCAGTGCAAAAGGCCTAATCATAATGTATTCAATTAAGCACATCTAAAATTGGAAATTATCAGTTTTTTTGGTATGAAAAGCTGTGATTATAAATCTGGTAAATTGGCATTACAGCACCTTGTACATAACCAGTGCTTTATCTCTCTTGTTTGCTAACATTACTTTTATTTATTTATTTTTTATGTTTTGGGGCAAATTAATTCCTGCTGGGAAATTCTGTTCTGGAATGTAATATTTCCCTATTCTTTTATCCATATATCAATCCTTTTAATATGACACATTGCAGGTACAGTTAGAGAATATAACCTTGTACAGACCTTCTCAGACATTTCCATAAGTATTAATAATATATAGGTACAGACCCATTGTGCATGGCTAAGATTAAAGTGTCAGATGCTATATTTCCGATGGCCTAACACATTTAGGTGCTGAGAGATACAATTAGCTCAGCCATGTTTAAAGGGCCACTATAGTGATCACATTACATGCACTAATTTGTTTAACCATGTCATTTCATTATTTATTTTGTCTTTTTCTGTAATTTAACAATGCAAACTGCAGTGTTTCCACTCCCCAGAGGGGGTGGCGTGTATTCTGTGGAATGCAGATCCCTGACACTACTACATACTGCTCACTGATTGGCTGGTATCTTTAAGAGCAATGCCCTGACTCCTAATTGCTGCTTACTGATTGGCTATGTGCAGGAGCAATGCCCTGACTCCTACTTGCTGCTTACGGATTGGCTCATATGTAAACTAAAAGATCAATCTATAGAAAAATTGAATATAATGATACTAATAGTGCACAAAATGTGTAATGCTCAAAAAATTATAAAATTGTGATGTAAAATGAATATTGTCGAGGTTGCTTGTAGTATGTGCAACTGTGAATAATGTGTAACAAATCTCGATACTATCATAATATAATACAGATAACAATATAAAATGGAAATAATAAAAATCAGAGTGAACAAAATAATAAAAATAAATAAAACAATAGTAATAAATTAATGATTTGTGACTCTATATGAGAAAACAGAACAGCATCATTAATAGTTTGTGCATTAATAGTCTCTTATTTTCGTAAAACGTAAGTCCCAAAATAGGTACAAAACAAAAATGGTCAAAGGTGAAGAAGTAACTTTGTGATTTTATCGTGTTTGTAGCTTTTTTGCTTGATGGTAGAATAGCGATAATAGGGCAGGTGATCAGCAAAACAAGATCCTACTAGCTGCTTACTGATTGGCTGATATATTCAGGAACTTGTTTATATTAATTACAAAGTGGCCAAAGCAAATCAAGTAAGATAACATTCAAGACGCTTTAAAAGGGTGTGTCTCTGGTCTGCAAAATATTTTTTAAATGCTTTTTTAAATCATTTGTTCTGTATGAGGATCGTTTCGAATGCAGTGAATGATTTCTGATGAATAATTAATTATTATTTTTATTAAATAAGAATTAGTGCTATTGTTTCATTTTTCAAGATTTTTGCACCTGTATTTTTGGGGCCACACTAATATTGGGACATTGAAATTGTCTTTGTAACATTATTTTTGGTGTTATTTGGACTAGATATTGCAACCATTTAAATTTTGAATAGATACCATTTATTTGTGTTTAAATTCCGAATGCTCTGTTGGAATTTCTGCGTCTATTATATAAATAGCATTGAAACCGGAGAGCGTTCTCTTCAGTAATATTTCCCCCAGCTGTCCTTCTTTAATGGAGATTCCTTATGTCTCCTATATTCTTAAAGCCTCTCAAGGAAGGCCAGGCACCTTGAAGTGTGCCACCCAGATCTGTTGCTTTCATTTTATATCTTGTGGTGTTCTCATATGAGTTGAGGAGCCGGAGAGTGTACTTCAGTATATGTTTATAGATAGACTGTGGGAGTAGGGTTGCCAGGTGTCTAGTATTTTTGCAGGCTGTCTAGTAAATTCTTCACAGTAAAAAGACCTTTAATGCTTTACAAATATGGAACACAAGGAAGTGATGGCAGTCAAGGGGTCATGTCTCTACTTTCTGTTTGTTACTGGCAGCCAGAGGTAAAATGTTTGATTTGTATGTTACAGCAGCCAAGGAGTAAAATGACTGATTTGGTGGGCAAGCACTGTGTGATCAACAGACCATCATGTCTACTCACCTACTGGCACCTGGCAACCCTAACTGGGAGTGACACGTGTCCTGCTTTAAAGGGACAGTCTAGTCATAATTAAACTTTCTTGATTCAAATAGGGCACGCAATTTTAAACAACTTTCCAATGTACTTATATCACCAATTTTGCTTTGTTCTCTTGGTATTCTTAGTCGAAAGCTAAACCTAGGAGGCTCATATGCTAATTTCTTAGCCCTTCAAAGCCACCTCTTATATGAATGCATTTTAAAATTTGTTCACAACTAGAGGGCATTAGTTCATGTGTGCCATTAAGATAGCATTGTGCTAATGCCTGTGGAGTTACCTAGGAGTCAGCACTGATTGGCTAAAATGCAAGTCTATCAAAAGAACTGAAATAAGGGGGCAGTCTGCAGAGGCTTACCTAGGCTTACCTTGCTATCTTTAAATAAAGATAGCAAGAGAACAAAGAAAAAATGATAATAGGAGTAAATTAGAAAGTTGCTTAAAATTGTATGCTCTATTTGAATCATTAAATAACAAATTTGGGTTTAGTGTCCCTTTTAAGAATGTAATTGAAAGCTTGTAAAAGCTACATTTAGGATCACTTTAAAGTGACAGACATAGAAAGCTATACTTCTGCTATACAAATTAAACTGAAAGTAAATTTTCACAAACCGTATTAATGCCATGGATTCACATATTACCAATATATATATAGTCGCTAACGTATTTTCTTTTACATTCGTTATAATTTTTGAAATTTTAAAGTTTGATCGCTCATACCGTCTTGTAGGTTCCTCCACGCCCGCTCATTTCCAAGTTTTATCTGACTTTCCCTGTTGAGGTCAATGCGTATGCGTGTCTCATGAATGCGCTTCTATACAGGGAGTAAATTAAACGAGAGACGCATGCCCAATTGAAGGTGGGGGCGTAGAGTGAAGATTTTCAGACCACCATTGGGGCACCAATAAAATTTGTTAAAGCAATATTCGTATTGCAGCAGTATTCGCACAAGACTTTTTTTTTTTTTTGGAGGCGGCCGAAGGAACGGCGATATAGTGTTGCGGCTCGTAAGCTAACATAATGTAATAAATATAGAACATTTGAAAAACTCATAAATTAAACTCAACATATTTTAAGATGTATTTTTCGTTGCGGCATAGAGGTTGTGGATAGTTTACTTTCACTTTAACTAAAAGTACTATAAAAAAAGTATTTATATACTCAGAAAAATATTTGAAGTAAACCCTTTTTAAACATGTAAACTAGCAAGAAAATACACATTTCTACCAACTCACACTGTAGCATTGATGCTTTGATAATAGTTTGAAAATTTACAAAATCCTTTTCTTAAAAACAACAAAGAAAAAAATAGCTTTCAGCGACCTTTAAATTGTTGCAGCTAACAGCTGTATTGTGTAAGATTTTACGTTTGCCTTCACAATCTGAGATTGGTGCTATAAATGCAGAAGCAATGCAGATTTGCCTGTCACTCGCCTACAAAAGCGGAATGGAAGACGTTTTTGTACCATGATGTTATAATCGATGGTGAATCAATTCAGTGCGGAACAGGAGATCAAATGCTGCATTCAAAGTTCTTTGACCATAGAAATGATTCAATAATCTTAAACTCTTACAAACCTGTGTCTCAAAACAAAAGCCATTAAAAAATAACTACATTTAGACGTGTCGGCTGCGCATCCAACCTTGAAAACAACTCTTCAAAGCCACACTTCACTGGCAATTGTATTTCCCATATTAGAATATACTATTTCCAAATAAATTCTAAACACTTTTCAGTGTTTTTTACAGAAAATGTTGCCAGCCAGGTGGCATTATGAAGTAGCTGGTGGGGGCAGTGCAATATTTCCTAATATGTTATCATTATCTGCTATCCAAAGCACAATTTTTTTGCATAATTTAACATAAATGTATTTAATGATTATCTGGGCAATGAAAATTGCACGTTTTTTATTTTAGCTTTCTTTTGGCTATAATTTTAGCCGTATGGTCAATAAAATCAGCCGGGGGGTGCACCAGCTAAAAAGGTCCTAAGCAGTACACTGACTTTGTAATAGCTCTGTCCTGTCCATGAAATTCCCACTTTTTCTATTACACATTTAGAAGGCAATGGATTAAACATGAAAAAAAAAAAACCTTTAAAAAAAAATACATTGTTTTATAGTTAGTAGTATTTAAAGGGACCAGCTAAAGAAAATCGAAATGCTCTAATTCTTTACAGTGTCATTTTTCCTTTCCAGATCTAGCTTACTATAGGTTTACTATCTGCAAATTGGTTAAACACACAGGTAGAATCCAATTAGGGAGTCACAAACCTTGCAGCTCCAGAGCAAAAAAAAATGGATGGTGACCAATTCAGGAGCAGCAGCCATACATAGCAGCTAATCACCAGTAGTTTCCTCTTTGGTTGCTACAGTTCCTCATAGGAGGTACAAAGTATTACAGCTGTCTCACATTTTTTTTCAGCTCAACATAAATTGTTCTCATTTCGCCCACCCTAAATTTCATGAAATAGTTTAAATTTGTCCATCCCATCAGGAAGCAGGAAGCTGTAATTCACTTTAAACAAATATGAAAATTACGCCTTGGCTTTAAATAATCACTTCTGTTACAGAAATAAAACACTTTTGCTACTTCACTTAAATGGACACTCAAGTCAAAATAAACGTTTATGATTCAGATAGAGCATGCAGTTTTAAGACAGTTTCCAATTTACTTTGGGGAACAAGATCCTACTGAACATGTGCACAAGCTCACAAGGTATATGTATACTAGTCTGTGGTTGGCTGATTTCTGCCACATGATACAGGGGCCGGAAAATAGGAGAAAAAATACATTTGTTAGAAAATTCTACTGGTCATTTCGAAATTCAGAGTAGGTGTTATTGCTTTGTCTTTTTATTATGCACTTGTTAATTATGTAATTCTACTGCATTGAGTGGTCCTTTAAAATAATTCAGCCTTGCATCTGGTGAGTCTGTTAACTGTGTCAGTTTTAACGTTTGTAACCCTTTTGGGTCAGAGTAGCCAATCAAGGGCTGCATCACCTGATTATGGGTTGAAGCCTTTTAGTTGCCGTACGGAGCAAAACTGTGTAAAATAAGTAAAAGTAGTGTAAGATGGGGCAGGCTTAGTATACTCTACAAATGAGACTGCATGGTTATTTAGCAATAATAGAACATGCAAATTGTCCTGGCAACAGTGAATATTAGTGTGGTTGTAAATTGTGTGAACATGCTTGTTCTGCAGTATGAAATGTAAGATTTATAGGACTGAGATCGCCTTGTCAGTTAAATAAAAACTCTGGAAAAATGTGGCAGCATTTTTCATCGCTTAAGTCATGTTTTTATCAGTGGTTGCTGGATAGCAAACCTGCATTTTCTTCAGTGGTTGCTGGATAGCAAACCTGCATTTTCTTCAGTGGTTGCTGGATAGGAAACCTGCATTTTCTTCAATGGTCGCTGGATAGCAAACCTGCATTTTCTTCAGTGGTCGCTGGATAGCAAACCTGCAAGAATGATCATACTTACATGCTCTTTGGTTAGGGACAACTCCTAAAGATGTATTGGTAGACAGAGACAAGCCATTATAACAGTTATATTTATTTAGCAAGAGAACATGTTTGTCTTTCATAAATATACATCATGGGGCACCTTTTGAAATGCCTTATTTTAGATGGAACAATGAATCTCCAACTGTACTAAAGCACAGTCTATTGATTGAGTAGAGAGTTCCTGTGTAAATAAGCTGACGCAGAATGAGGTTAGTGTAGTATTTCCAGCTGTACAGGATTTTGCATACACAAATAAAACATGAGATAAAATGGTCTTTTGTGAAATGGGGTCCAGCGATTGATCATTTTGGGCTTATGTCACTTGGAAACATTTTGACGTTGTCACAAAGAAAGATGTTTGCTCAGTGTATTTAAAAGGACATTAAACACTTAAATACATTTTATAACCATAGTATTGAGGTTATTCCCCACCTCTCTTTAGCCATAGGTGCCGTCATGATGAAATTAGTATTTCACTATATTCCAGTGCAGACCTGCTTGCACATGTGATACCTACAGTGTAACCTAAAGTCCAAAAAATGGCAGCATCCATGATTAGAGGGAGGTGCATGAAATTTTTTTAGGGCCCCTTTAAAGGGACATTAAGAACCTCTTGAGATTGTGTATTGCTCTACGCTCACTACATAGGCCAAAAAGCAAAATCTGAAACCTAAGTTTTTCAAATGCTGCAAATTGCCTAAATCGGGTATATGGTTTTCTGCAGAATTTGATTTTTCCCCCTCTGTAGAGAGTGAGGTATAAGCCAATTTTTTACAAAGAAGCAAATCTGTCCTTATTTGAGAGGGACAGTCCCTTATTCTGAGCTCTGTACCTTTTTAAAACCATCATATAGCCCTAATTGCAACATTTCTCTTAGCCACACCCATGAAATGCTCAGACACGCCCATAAACTGACAAGACACACCCACTAACTACACAGACACAACCACAATCCTTCCTGCTAACCATCCATGATCCCATCCCTCCCAACACAGCTCCACCCACAAAATAGTGACAGGTCCCCATCAACCTCCTGAGTCCCTGATACCCAACCACAAGTTGGGAGGTATTGCAAAAGATGTACAATGTCCTTTTAATATTTTGGGATTTTATTTTTTTTTAAATTGGCATCAGGTTTATATATGACCTTTTTGTTTTTAGCTCTGTTTAGAAAACAAGGTGTTAAATAATGGATATTATTTTTAAAATGACATAAGCAATCTGGAACCTGTCATTCTGGCTTAGCTACCGTATGTATATGAATTTGAAGAATGCTACTGAAAAATGAGTCAACTGCGTAGTTTAAATTGTAGCAACAGTTTTTCTTTTTATAACCTGTTTGTAAAAACACAGACTAAACTTTGGTTCTTCCAGAAGCTTTTATCGTACTTTGAACTTCTAAACATGATAATAGCTAAGGATTTATCCAACAGCACCTGCGACATTCTCATTGTCTGTGTTATTATCCACTTCCTGTTGCAGAAAGACAGGAACTTGTGATCTTATTGTAAATCCCAGACAGAGCTATTCAGGTATGAAACGTTTCTATAACTATAGAAAATATTGCGTAGGATTTATAGTAATACTGCACTGAAATGCATGAAAACTAGGGGTCCGAAATGTGCAAACCTACAATGGTAACTTCTTTATTTCATTATAATTATCTGATTATAGACAAACTTCTCTCTTCCTAATTCTATTTTGTTTGTCTTAATTAACTATGAGTAAAAAACAAAGTTTGACAAAATCATATAAAACAACCTGTGCATAATATATTCACAATAAGGCACTAAATGGCAAAAGATCCAAGCTTAAAATAAATGTAAAAGGTATTGTAATTGTGATAAGATTTGCACTGTTTTGCACTCCAGGGACATATCCCTTAAAAAGGATGCTGGAATATTTTCAATTGTATCTCATGTGCTGTGATCATTTAGTGGCAAATAATAAATGAGCTCCTCTGCTGATCAAGAATGTTGCAGGGTCATATTGTTTTTTTAACCATGTGGGATTTGCTGCAGCCTCTCTTTAGGGTGTGGTAACAAACACAATATTCAACTGTAAGTTATACAAAAAGAAACAACAACGTATGTCTGGTGTACACAATAGAAGATTTTTATGGGGAATTAAAGATGCTTTGTGGTAATATTAATTCTATGTTTTTTTCGTCTTTCCTTCTAGTGTTGAGGGTGAAGTTCCTGGCAGTGAAACTGGCACACCGTTAGACAGCACCTCTAGCTATCACCATGGCGCATTAACACACGGATCGTCAATAAGTCCAGACCAGTACGAGAACCCGTCTTACGGTATTTATTCTGTATCCCCTGGTCAGCGATCACGGAGGCCTAAACTGCAGCACTCTACGTCCATCCTGCGGAAGCAAGCGGAGGAAGAAGCCATTAAAAGGTCGCGCTCACTTTCCGAAAGTTATGAATTGTCTTCAGATCTACAGGACAAGCAGGTAATACTTTGTTTTATGTTGTGACCCACCAGGAAATTGTGTGACGACTTTGTTGCCACTTAGGCTTGCAAAGAGTTTAGCGCAGCTTATAATGGTCGGAAATGCCATCCCATCTAACTACAATTGTTACGCAAATTTATTTCAAATGTAATTATCTAGCCATGCAAAAAATATCCTTATTCTGAAAAATTATATCAAAATGTAATGTCTCCACAAAGATGATTGTGAGTTAAAGGGACGGTGAAGTCAAAATTAAACTTTCATGAATTGAATAGAGCATTTAATTTTAAACAACTTTCCAATATACTTTTGTTTTCGAATTTGCTTTTTTCTCTTGCTATCTTTTGTTGGAAAGGATTCATAGGTAGACTTAGTAGCAGCAATGTACTACTGAAAGCTAGCTGCTGATTGGTGGCTGTACATATGTCTCTTGTCATTGGCTCAACCGATGTGTTCAGCTAGCTACCAGTAGTGTATTGCAAGAGAATTTGATATTAGAAATAAAATGGGAATTTGTTTAAAATGATATGTTCTATCTTTAATCATGAAAGAAAAAAAAAAGGGTTTTAATGACCCTTTAAGCATTTTCATAGAGAAACTTTAAAAATCTTAAAGGGACATTAAATGCTAAGTAATTACCATATATAATGATATGAGTCACTAGAGTGTGCAGCCAATTTCTGTGGAACATAGCAGTGTGAGGTCTGGAGACTGCACAGCCTACAGTTTACAGTAAAAAGGGAATAAGTTATATAATGAGTAGTATATTGCAATGTATTTTTTTTTACTAGGCCGAAACATGTTAGCGGATCCATTGCTGTGTTGTACCTGTGTACCTCTGGAGTGTTTCTATTTTTAAACCAAGTTTAAATAAAGACTGTTACTTTTAACTTACAACCGCTGTCTGCAACAACTTTGTTGCCGTTTGTTTGCTATATATATATATATGTATATATATATGTATATATCCTATATAATAAAAGGCCAAGTGTGTTTGTCCGAAGCTGTCATGTGCAGTAGAGACTGTGTGCAAAGACAAGCATACCTGGCCTTCCAACTGACCTGGCAGTGTCATCTGGCGTGGTGGAGTGGGTGTGGCCGGCGGGTGGGCGTGGTCGGTCATGACGTGGGCATGGCCGGGCAGTGCCAGATGCCTGGGCCGACTGCTGAGAGACAGAGAGCTCTAAAGAGAGGGGGGATAGAGAGAGCAGAAGAGGGGGGATAAAGAGAGGGAGAGAGTGCACAAAAGAGAGGGGGGAGAGTGCACAAAAGAGAGGGGGGAGAGTGCACAAAAGAGAGGGGGGGAAGAGCGCACAAAAGAGAGGGGGAGAAGAGCGCACAAAAGAGGGGGGGGAGAAGAGCGCACAAAAGAGGGGAGGGAGAAGAGCGCACAAAAGAGGGGGGGAGAAGAGCGCACAAAAGAGGGGGGGAGAAGAGCGCACAAAAGAGGGTGGGAGAAGAGCGCACAAAAGAGGGGGGGGAGAAGAGCGCACAAAAGAGGGGGGGAGAAGAGCGCACAAAAGAGGAGGGGAGAAGAGCGCACAAAAGAGGAGGGGAGAAGAGCGCACAAAAGAGGGGGGAGAAGAGCGCACAAAAGAGGGGGGAGAAGAGCGCACAAAAGAGGAGGGGAGAAGAGCGCACAAAAGAGGAGGGGAGAGAGACAGCAAAAGAGAGGGAGAGAGAGAGCAAACGAGAGGAGAGAGAGCAAACGAGGGGGGAGAGAGAGAGGGGGAAGAGAGAGCAAAAGAGAGGGGGAAGAGAGCGAGCAAAAGAGAGGGGGAAGAGAGAGCGCAAAAGAGAGGGGGAAGAGAGAGCGCAAAAGAGAGGGGGAAGAGGGAGAGCAAAAGAGAGGGGGGATAGAGAGAGAGCAAGGGGTGGTACCGCTGTACTGCAAAAAATGGCCGTGTACACAGGCTTTAGGACTAGTGTATATATATCTCTTGAGATTGTAATATAAAATGGGTTAATGAAATATAATAAAAAACAAAACCAAACATTGCAATATACTATTGTGTTTTATTGCCTTTTATCCTGCTCATGTATTTCCTTATTATTGTGTTAATTCCTTGTTATACCAGCTGCAGAGTAATAAATGTATTGGAAATTGCGCCTTTGTTATTTTTGCAATTGAAATAGCTGGTTTTGCTAATTGAAACCACCAACTAAAATGATCATTTAAATAACAAATTAAGAGGGTTTGATTTCGTTTTTTTTTGTAGACTCGTCTCATGTTAATGGGAATGTTCTTGAGAACAATTGGTGCTGGTTTCAGTGAGCAAAAACAGCGATTTCAAATACAAAATATTAACATGAAGGAGCAATTTTCAATACATTTTACTCTGCAGCTGGTCATTGGGAATACATTAAAGGGAAAATATTATAGTACAGTTTAACGGTTTTCTTATAAAGAGAAAGCATATACTTTGTAAAAATTTGAGGTACTGTAGGTGTGTGTATATATGTGTGTGTGTGTGTGTGTATATATATATATATATATATATATATATATATATATATATATATATATATACACACACACATACACACACATAAACATACACACACACATACATACACACACACATACATACACACACACACACACACAGAGTCTCCTATAGCTTTACCTCTGGCTCCAAACATTTTGGGTTGTTTTTATATCGTGTTATAATAGTATGAAACACAAAATATCTGTTAATATAGTTGTGTTTTTTTATATGTTTTGATGCCAATTTGCTACTTGTCTTTTTTATAACTGCAAATTATAATGCAATGTGTATTTTTTAAGGACATTCTGGATCAAAAATGACCTGTTCTACTTCACATATCATGTTTGTATTTCTGTCCCTAGCTATTTGTTTATTGTGTAGGTTTATTCCTGCTCAGAAACTGCTAGCATTAACTGCCACTCCTGATTGGGTCATGGGGACTTTACATGTATTTAACTCCTTATACATGGGGGGGGGGGGTGCAGAATTAGAGCATTTTATTTGCGTCTTACTGACCCTAACCAAGAAATTGAAAAATGTTATTTAAATGTTCCTTAAATGGACAGTAAACACTTTGAGACTTTTTAAAAAAAAAATAAAAAAATGTTTAGCTATACATTATGAAAGAAAGTAGTATATTATCATTATTTATTTAACCCATGTTTCATGTAATTTAAAGGGACACTGAACCCGAATGTTTTCTTTCGTGATTCAGGTAGAGCATGCAATTTTAAACAACTTTCTAATTTATTCCTATTATCAAATCTTATTCATTCTCTTTGTATCTTTATTTGAAAAGCAAGAATGTTTAGATGCCGTCCCATTTTTGGTGAACAACCTGGGTTGTTCGTGTTGATTGGTGGATAAATTCACCCACCAATAAACAAGTGCTGTCCAGGGTTTGAACCAAAAATTGTGTGTCTCCTTAGCTTAGATGTCGTCTTTTTCAAATAAAGATAGCAAAAGAACGAAGAAAAATTGATAATAGGAGTTAATTAGAAAGTTGCTTAAAATTGCCTGCTGTACCTGAATCATTAAAGAAAAAATTTGGGTTCAGTATCCCTTTTAACTCTTAATTCTCAGAACTTGAAATGCACCCTGCTGACTTTTCAGGGCTAACCTGGCTCCATATCTGTCCCTAATTGGTTTTATCAGATTAGGATTGCAAAACAATTTTATATTAACTTTGAAAGTGGCTTTACTTGTGGACTGAAGCTAAGATTGGCTCATCCAAATAAGATAATTGATGAGTGCAGGGCTGGATTTACAGCCCAGGTGCCTGTAGAAACTAAAATCTGAGGCGCAGTGAAATAAGAGCACTGCGCATGTGTGGCGACCATCTTTTGTTAAGGCCTCCACAAGCACTGCACATGTGCGAGGGAACCTGGATGCCATGCATGCGTAATAGGCAGAAACAGGCGCCGCCATGGAAGGCGCCTGTAGGCGCATGCCTACTCTGCCTTATTATAAATCCAGCCCTGGGTGAGTGGTGTTTAGCTATTTAAAACTAATTGCAGTACCATTATGTTATTTTTTTTTAAAAGTATCAAGACTTGGCTGTTATGCTATTCTATTCTGTACGCAGTGATGGCTATCCTTGGAACCCCCAATGTTTCAGAACTACATTTCCCATGATGCTCAACTACACTGCAGATTGCCTAAGCATCATGGGAAATGTAGTTTCAAAACATCTTAGGTTCCAAAGTTTAGCCATCACAGTTCTATAGCAACACAACAGAAATGTCTTTAAAATACAACTTAATTTTTTACTTTTTGTTAAAAACTAAGAGGATTTATGAAGAATATTTATCTTATTGGGAAATGCTCATCTTTTATAAATAATATACTTATGTTTTTTAAATAATACTGTGCTGAGGAGATAGTGTAAATCTCATTTTAACGCCCTTACCCAGAATCCCCAGCTGCTGTGGAAACTTGTTGTGCTAAAGACATTTGTAGGAAAAAAGGTCACGTAGCTTGTCTGGATATGTAAATATTGTCAACAGTAAATTATTTTACTAAACTGTTTACTCACGGAAAAACATTGCAGTTTGTTTATCTTCTACTGTACTATATTGTTTCATCTTTGTTGTCTGACCAACTCTTCAGGGCTATAAAGATAAGCAGGGTTGTTAGAGTGAATGGCGCTTTATTTACTAGAAGCTAATGTGCTATAACCAGTAGTTACCCTGTATATCACATAGAGTCATAGCTCTGAACCTGTTTTACTTTAAAGGAGAATTTTAAAGGGACAGTGTACTGTAAAATTGGTTTCCCCTTAATGTGTTCCCAATGACTTGTTATACAAGCTGCAGGTGTAAAATGTATGAAAAATAGCCCCTTTGTTTTATTTTTGGTAAATTAAATAACTAGAATTGCTCTTTGAAACCACAACCCATTAAGATAGGCTAAACTTGCAGAGTGATCAGACATCCTTATCTTATCACTTAATTGCTTCCCTTTCTTGTCTCTGTACAATACTTAGAGAAAGTTCTAAAATGTTAATTTCTCTTGTAAGATGTATCGAGTCCACGGATTCATCCTTACTTGTGGGATATTCTCCTCCCCTACAGGAAGTGGCAAAGAGAGCACCCACAGCAGAGCTGTCTATATAGCTCCCCCTTAGCTCCACCCCCCAGTCATTCTCTTTGCCTACTCTAAGTAACTTGGAAGTGCAGAGCGAGTGTGGTGACAAAAATGTTAGTTTTTTATTTCTCAAGCAAAAGTTTGTTATTTTAAATGGTGCCGGTGTGTACTATTTACTCTCTGGCAGAAAAGAGATGAAGATTTCTGCAAGGAGGATTATGATCTTAGCACTTTGTAACTAAGATCCACTGCTGTTCTCACAAGGGCTGAAGAGTACAGGAAAACTTCAGTTGGGGGAACGGTTTGCATGCTAAGCTGCATATGAGATATGTTCAGTCTATATTTTTTCTAGACAGACTGTGTTAATTCTAGAAAAGGCTGGCAATATCTCCATGAGGGAAGGGTAAGCTGTATTCAGACACTTGGATAGGAATTTCAGCTTGCTTGAAGGGCTCATTTGTTACTGGTGACACTGTTAGGAAAAAACGTTTTTGTTTGTTCAGTAAATGATGCAATTATAAAGTTTTTTGAAGGGACTAAAGGGGTCATTGTGGCTTGTGTTAGGGTTTTTTAACCCACATGGTTAATTAAGAGACACTCAGGTGTTTTTCTAATAGGCCTCAAAACATCGAGTGAAGTGGGAGGGGCCTGTTTTCGTGCCTCAGTTGCGCAGTTTCTTTTCCATAGAGACATCCAACTGCTTCTCTAGAGGTTCCTGCTGTGTTTGAGGGCTGTAAAGGAGGATTTTCCCCCCACAAATCGTTCTGAAGGGCAGGTAGGCGCCACAGCAGAGCTGTGGCAAGGTGCTGGAAGTCTTTTTTAACGGTTTTGACATTTTTTCAATCCGGTTTTGCCATTAAGGGGTTAATTGTTTATTTGCATAGCTGTGCAAAGTTACTAAGGCTATAAGATACTACTGTAAAAATTTCTTTAAGTTTACTGCTTTTTTACACTGTTTTGCAGAACTTGTGCAGCTTTTTTTCTCTTAAAGGCACAGTACCGTTTTATTTTTAAGTGTTATTTACTTTGATTACAGTGTTTTCCAAGCTTGCGTGTTACATTACTAGCCTGTTTAACATGTCTGACACCAAGGAAAATCCTTGTTCAATATGTTTGGAAGCCATTGTGGAACCCCCTCTTAGAATGTGTCCCAATTGTACTGATATGTCTATAAATTATAAAGAACATATATTAGCATTTAAAAATAGGGCAATAGATGATTCTCAGTCAGGAGTAAATGAGGGTTCGCCATCTAGCTCTCCCCAAGTGTCACAACCAGTAACGCCCGCACAAATGACGCCAAGTACCTCTAGTGCGTCACATTCAATTACTTTACAAGACATGGCCACAGTTATGAATACAACCCTCACTGAGGTTTTATCCAAACTGCCTGGTTTACAAGGAAAGTGGGACAGCTCTGGGTTAAGGAAAAATGTTGAGCCGTCTCACGCTTTAGTAGCCGTATCTGATATACCCTCTGAAGGGGCGAGGGATTTGTTATCTGAGGGAGAAATTTCTGATTCAGGAAACACGCTTCCTCAGACAGATTCTGATATGACGGCCTTTAAATTCAAGTTTGAACACCTCCGCTTATTGCTTAGGGAGGTATTAGCAACTCTAGATGATTGTGACCCTATAGTGGTCCCAGAGAAATTGTGTAAAATGGATAGATACTTAGAGGTTCCTGTTTACACTGATGTTTTTTCCAGTCCCTAAGAGGATTGTGAATATTATTGCTAAGGTATGGGATAGACCAGGTATTCCGTTCACTCCCCCTCCTGTTTTTAAGAAAATGTTTCCCATATCTGATACCATAAGGGACTCATGGCATACAGTTCCTAAGGTGGAGGGAGCTATTTCTACTCCGTCTAAGCATAGAACTATACCTATTGAGGACAGTTGTGCTTTCAAAGATCCTATGGATAAAAAATTAGAGGGTCTCCTGAAGAAAATTTTTGTTCATCAAGGTTTTTCTCTTCAACCTATTGCATGCATTGTTCCTGTAACTACTGCAGCTGCTTTCTGGTTTGAGGCTCTTCAAATGGAGACTCCATTAGAGGAAATTATGGACAGAATTAAGGCCCTTAAGTTGGCTAATTCTTTTATTACAGATGCTGCATTTCAACTGGCTAAATTAGCGGCAAAGAATTCAGGTTTTGCCATTTTAGCATGCAGGGCATTATGGCTTAAGTTCTGGTCTGCTGATGTGTCATCTAAGTCTAAACTTTTGAACATTCCTTTCAAGGGTAAGACCCTATTCGGGCCTGAACTGAAAGAGATTATTTCAGACATCACTGGAGGGAAAGGTCATGCCCTCCCTCAGGATAGATCAAATAAGATGAGGACCAAACAAAATAATTTTCGTTCCTTTCGGAACTTTAAGAGTGGTCCCGCTTCAGCTTCCTCTGCTACAAAGCAAGAGGGGAATTTTGCTCAATCCAAGTCAGTCTGGGGACCTAACCAGGCTTGGAACAAGGGTATCTATTTTTACAAGTCAAATTCCCCTTATAAAGGGGCTTTGTCAAACTATGAGTTTGTAAAAAATTGCCTAACTGTCCCATTAGAAGATGTCCTTATTTCTAAATGTGTAAATACATAAACCAATATTGAAGTTTGGTATACAATAAGTATCTAGAATAAGTATTTACTTTTGTGACCATATTCAGTACTACACCTACTGAAATATATGTATATGTTTGAAACATTATGTATAAGCAAGTTCTATATTTATAGTCATTTACTTATTATTTATATTTTCTATCCAGTCTCCTGCTGCACAGGATCAATATAAACAAACTAGTGAGTGACCACCTAATTAGCCACCTTGTAAGTAATTTTCCCACTTTATAAGTTAAGGACTATACCTGTCCTGATTGGCCACTCACTCCTTTATATGGATCCTGACCAGCAGAGACTGATATCTCTGATGAAGCGCATGTGCTCATGCGCGAAACGCGTACCTTGTATCCAGAAAGCCTGCTCCGCAATAAACCTGTTTATTGATACTTGGACTCAGCCTTCTTTCTTCCTAATTTTGTTGGAACAAGGGTAAACAGGCCAAGTAGCCTGCAGCTGCCTCTAAGACAGCATGAAGGGGTAGCCCACGATCCAGGACCGGATCTAGTAGGGGGCAGACTCTCTCTCTTTGCTCAGGCTTGGGCGAGAGATGTTCAGGATCCCTGGGCTTTAGAAATTGTGTCCCAGGGATATCTTCTGGAATTCAAGGGCTCCCTTCCAAGGGGGAGATTTCACATTTCTCGACTGTCTGTAAACTAGACAAAGAGAGAGGCGTTCTTACGCTGTGTAGAAGACCTACATACCATGGGAGTGATTCGCCCAGTCCCAAAAGAGGAAAAGGGGCTAGGGTTTTATTCAAACCTGTTTGTGGTTCCCAAGAAAGAGGGAACTTTCAGACCAATCTTGGATCTCAAAATTCTAAAAAAGTTCCTCAAAGTTTCATCATTCAAGATGGAGACTATTCGGACTATTCTACCTCTGATCCAGGAGGGTCAATATATGACTACCGTGGACTTAAAGGATGCGTATCTACACATCCCTATTCACAGAGATCTTCATCAATTCCTCAGATTCGCCTTTCTAAACAGGCATTACCAGTTTGTGGCCCTTCCCTTCGGGTTGGCCACGGCTCCCAGAATTTTCACAAAAGTGCTAGGGTCCCTTCTGGTGGTTCTACGACCACGGGGTATAGCAGTGGCGCCTTATCTAGTCGACATCTTAATTCAGGCGTCGACTTTCCAGCTAGCCAAGTCTCACACGGACATCGTGTTGGCTTTTCTGAGATCTCACGGGTGGAAGGTGAACATAAAGAAGAGTTCTCTCTTCCCTCTTACAAGAGTTTCCTTTCTAGGGACTCTGATAGACTCGGTAGAAATGAAAATATTTCTGACGGAGGTCAGAAAGTTAAAACTCTTAACCACTTGCCGAGCTCTTCATTCCATTCCTCGGCCATCAGTGGCTCAGTGTATGGAGGTAATCGGACTCATGGTAGCGGCAATGGACATAGTTCCTTTTGCCCACCTACACCTCAGACCACTGCAGCTATGCATGCTCAAACAGTGGAATGGGGATTATGCAGATTTATCTCATCAACTGCATCTGGACCAGGAGACCAGAGATTCTCTTCTCTGGTGGTTGTCTCAGGACCACCTGTCTCAGGGAATGTGTTTCCTCAGGCCAGAGTGGCTCATTGTAACGACAGATGCTAGGCTGGGGTGCAGTCTTGAATTCCCTGAAAGCACAGGGCTTATGGTCTCGGGAGGAAGCTCTCCTTCCGATCAACATTCTAGAACTGAGAGCGATATTCAATGCACTTCAGGCGTGGCCTCAGCTTGCTGCGGCCAAATTCATCAGGTTTCAGTCGGACAACATCACAACTGTAGCTTATATCAATCATCAAGGAGTAACAAGGAGTTCTCTAGCGATGATGGAGGTAACCAAAATAATCCGGTGGGCAGAGGATCACTCTTGCCATCTCTCAGCGATCCACATCCCAGGAATAGAGAACTGGGAGGCGGATTTTTTAAGTCGTCAGACTTTTCATCCGGGGGAGTGGGAACTCCATCCGGAGGTATTTTCCCAGCTGTTTTAGCTATGGGGCACACCAGAATTGGATCTGATGGCGTCTCGTCAGAATGCCAAACTTCCTCGCTACGGGTGCAGGTCCCGGGATCCCAAGGCGGTACTGATAGATGCTCTAGCAGTGCCTTGGTCCTTCAATCTGGCCTATGTATTTCCACCGTTTCCTCTCCTTCCACGTCTGTTTGCCAGAGTCAAGCAGGAAAGAGCTTCAGTAATTCTGATAGCACTTGCGTGGCCACGCAGGACTTGGTATGCAGACCTAGTGGGCATATCCTCGGTTCCACTGTGGACTCTGCCAATGAGGTGGGACCTTCTAATCCAAGGTCCGTTCACGCATCCAAATCTAATTTCTCTGTGTCTGACTACTTGGAGATTGAACGCCTGATTCTATCAAAGCGTGGTTTCTGAGTCGGTCATTGATACCCTGATTCAGGCTAGAAAGCCTGTCACCAGAAAGATCTATCATAAGATTTGGAGCAAATATCTTTATTGGTGTGAATCCAAAGGTTACTCATGGAGTAAGATTAGGATTCCTAGAATATTGTCTTCTCCATGAAGGTTTGGGGAAGGGATTATCTGCTAGTTCCCTAAAAGGACAAATATCTGCTTTGTCTATTCTACTTCACAAACGTCTGGCAGATGTTCCAGACGTTCAAGCATTTAGTCAGGCTTTGGTCAGAATCAAGCCTGTATTTAAACCTGTTGCTCCGCCATGGAGCCTAAACTTAGTTCTTAAAGTTCTTCAAGGGGGTTCCGTTTGAACCTATGCATTCCATAGATATTAAGCTTTTATCTTGGAATGTTTTGTTTTTATTAGCTATCTCTTCGGCTCGAAGAGTTTCTGAGCTATCTGCTTTACAATGTGATTCACCTTACCTTGTTTTCCATGCAGATATGGTGGTTTTACGTACCAAACCTGGGTTTCTTCCTAAGGTTGTTTCTAATAAGAATATCAATCAAGAGGTTATGGTTCCTTCTTTGTGTCCTAATCCTTCATCTAAGAAGGAACGTCTGTTACACAATCTTGATGTGGTTCGTGCTTTAAAGTTCTACTTACAAGCAACTAAAGATTTCCGTCAAACATCTTCTTTGTTTGTTGTTTATTCTGGTAAACGGAGAGGTCAAAGGGCTACCGCTACCTCTCTTTCCTTTTGGCTGAAAAGCATCATCCGTTTGGCGTATGAGACTGCTGGCCAGCAGCCTCCTGAAAGAATTATTGCTCATTCTACTAGAGCTGTGGCTTCCCCATGGGCTTTTAAAAATGAGGTTTCTGTTGAACAGATTTGTAAGGCGGCGACTTGGTCTTCGCTTCATACTTTTTCAAAATTTTACAAATTCGATACTTTTGCTTCTTCGGAGGCTGTTTTTGGGAGAAAGGTTCTACAAGCAGTGGCGCCTTCCGTTTAAGGTCCCTGTCTTGTCCCTCCCTTCATCCGTGTCCTAAAGCTTTGGTATTGGTATCCCACAAGTAAGGATGAATTTGTGGACTCGATACATCTTACAAGAGAAAACATAATTTATGCTTACCTGATAAATTTATTTCTCTTGTGATGTATCGAGTCCACGGCCCGCCCTGTTTTTTAAGACAGGCATATATATTTTTATTTTAAAACTTTCAGTCACCACTGCACCCTATAGTTTCTCCTTTTTCTTCCTATCCTTCAGTCGAATGACTAGGGGGTGGAGCTAAGGGGGGAGCTATATAGACAGCTCTGCTGTGGGTGCTCTCTTTGCTACTTCCTGTAGGGGAGGAGAATATCCCACAAGTAAGGATGAATCCGTGGACTCGATACATCACAAGAGAAATACATTTATCAGGTAAGAATAAATTATATTTTTCAATTGTTCTCTCACACTACCCACTGAGAGTGTAATTTATTTTGCTGGTTGTGTTTACATACCTTGTCAATAGCCTATACTTAAAGGGACAGTTTACTCAAAAATGTTCTCCCCTTTAATTTGTTCCCAATGATCCACTTTACCTGCTGGAGTGTTTTTAATTGTTTACAAGTATTTCCATTACCCTTATATTGGCATTTGAAATGGTTGATTTAGCCTGTGGTATCCCCACCTACACTGAAAGTTTTTGGCCTTAAGGCTAAGCTGTGTAAACACAGCCAGTAGAAGAAGTTACACTCCCAGTGGGGTGTAGAAGAGATAAGGTAATAAAATGTTAATTTTCCATTGTTCTCTCCAAGTATTGGTGATTGGTTTATGGACAAATATAAGATAAAGAAGCAGGTATATGTACACAATGTGATAAAGTAATGAGATCTGATTATACCTATAAGCTCAACCCATTTTATTAGGTTGTGGCTTCAAAACACAAAATCAGCTATTTCATATACACAAACCTTAAATAGCAAATTTCATACATTGTATACTCTGCAGCTGGTAAAAAAAGTAATTGGATACACATTAAGGGAAAAATAATTTTATAGTATACTGTCCCTTTAAGTCTATACTTAAAGGGACAGTATACTATAAAATGTTCAGTTTAGGTGGGGATAACACAGGCAAAACAAACTATTTCAAATGCTGATATAAAGTCAAACAGTTTAATACATTCCATACGGTAAAATCATTAACAAATTAAAGGGGAGAAAAAATGTAGGGTAAACTGTCCCTTTAAACACTTTGTGATTATAATACAAAATATCTCTCTCGCATACATGCATGCACAGACACGTACGCGCATGCAAAGACACGTACGCGCATGCACAGACACGTACGCGCATGCACAGACACGTAAGCGCATGCACAGACACGTAAGCGCATGCACAGACACGTAAGCGCTTGCACAGACACGTACGCGCTTGCACAGACAGGAACGCGCTTGCACAGACAGGTACGCGCTTGCACAGACAGGTACGCGCATGCACAGACAGGTACGCGCATGCACAGACAGGTACGCGCATGCACAGACAGGTACGCGCATGCACAGACAGGTACGCGCATGCACAGACAGGTACGCGCTTGCACAGACAGGTACGCGCTTGCACAGACAGGTACGCGCTTGCACAGACAGGTACGTGCTTGCACAGACAGGTACGCGCTTGCACAGACAGGTACGCGCTTGCACAGACAGGTACGCGCTTGCACAGACAGGTACGCGCTTGCACAGACAGGTACGCGCTTGCACAGACAGGTACGCGCTTGCACAGACACGTACGCACATCGACACTTACGCAGACACATACGCGCATGCACAGACACATACACATTTATAAATCACACATTTTTTTAAAAAAAATTGCTGACTCGTTTTTCAATGTCCTGCGTTTAGAGTAAGGGGCTGTCTTGGAAATAAGATGAACTTGCACCACAGGCATTTGCAGTCTTTTCCAGGATGGGTTTTAAAACAGTTTTTACCTTTTTACAGTCTTTTAAAAAATGCATTAAAGGGACAGTAATCAGAGCTCAATACAGTATACACAGTGAGGCCAATACTTGGGTACTAAAATGTTAATTTTCCATCGTTCTTTTTCTCTCCCCCTGTGATATCTTCTGAATGTTCTTGTTTTCATAGATTTTTTTTATAACCAGTACAAAGATTTCCAATGCCACATATATAGGTAAGGATCTATTTGATACACTCCAGCAGGTAAAATGGATCTTTGGGAGCATGTTAGGTAAAGGGACAGTGTAATGTGATTTATTTTTCTCCCTTTAACTATGTGTTTAACCAATTTTCCAGGGTTCTGTTCATAGTTACATGCAATAAATAGAGTAGTAATAAAATGCTCCAGCACATTAGAACATTTTTTTTGTACTTTTATGTCACTTTAATTACATATTTGTATGTAATATCGTATAAAGTATGTAAACTGTTAAACACTCTTGGTTTAAAGGACCATTAACCCCTTAACGACCACGGCGTACCCTGTACCTCGCTGGTCTTAAGGATTTCGCTATTATGTCCTCCCTTCTGCAGGCATCCTCAAATAGCGCAGTCTCGCCTCTGGTGGCGAGACCGCGCTGTTAAAAAAGCAGTCCCATTTGAAATGGGTTAAATACAGCAGATTTACATAATCAGGATGCGTAACAAAAAGACAATGCAATAACACATGCTCTGAATTTTAAATAAACAGTAATTTTTTTTTTCTGACAAATTTCAAAATGTACTTCAATTTGACACCTAGCTGTTTCATGTGACAACTATCAGCCAATCACAAACTCATACATGTATACGCTGTGAACTCTTACACATGCTCAGTGGTAGTTGGTGCCTCAGACAGACTGCACACAATTTCATAATGAAAGTAAATTGTAAAGTCTCTTAAAACGACTTGCTCTACCTGAATCATGAACGTTTATCTGTGACTTTAGTGTCCCTTTAAACCGCATTACTTCTGTAAGTACCTAGTGTAATGTCTAACGCTTCAGCGGCCCCCAAAGGACCTTGTACAAATCAAATATCATAGGATATAAATAAAAATGTATTCAAGTCAAAGTACTGAGCTGCTTGTTATCTAAACTGCCAGCTTCTAATCCTAAGAAGGTTTATCAGGATTGAATTAAGGTGACTAGGAGTAAATCCCTCACATATGGACAATTTCACTGATTGGAAAACACTTCTTATATTAAGTTCTCGGTTAGAAAATTCTGACACTTCAAGAAATATCTTATGTCACGGACGGACGGATGAGTGAAGCACCAATACAATCTACGTCTGTCTTACTTAGAAGAGTTCTCTTTAAAGGGACATTTTAAAAAATAAAATACTTATGTGTTGTGAAAAATGAATCACTGCATTACAAAATAAATTATTTAAAAGGAACTAGAGCTGTAATTTTAGCAACATTTGTATTATTCTTGCAGGCCAGTCTTTTGTATGCGGTTTTACTTATCTCCCTTGCTGTGGCCAATTATGGACAGATAAAAATGAGCACATATCAGCCAATTACTGTGCAGCATGTAGCAGGGTTTTGATTCTGAATTCCACAGAATGCACTTTAGCCTGTCTGTGGGAAAACTACTATTTTCAGAGGAAAAAAAAACTTTTCAAACCCCCGATCTCAGCTCCCTTAAAGGGTCACTAAACACAAATTGTAAACTACATGATTATAAACCTTCATTTATAAGAATATTGTTGCAATGAAAATTGCAGCTTTAATTTCTTAAATGAGTGTATTGTTTTATGTTTATTATTTTCACTGATTTCCCTGTCCCCCCAGAACAAAAAAAAAAATCTGCTAACCAGTTACAAACTAATATTCAGATATAGCACAAACTCTGTTTGCACATGTGCAGACTGGGGTAGGCTGCGCTCTTGTATTGCCTTAAGGTGGTTTAACACTGATTCAACTGTAACTATTGCAAAGAATGATTTGCCTATCATGATTGTTGATGCAAAACTAAAAATCCACCATTTAAAAGTATATGACTCCATAGAAGCTTAGGGAGGGAGGGAAAAGTAGACGAAAGCTCACATAAGTTTCTTAACCCTTTGAGTACTAACGACGGCTCTGAGCCCTCGCAGAGTTTCTCTGGTGCTAACGACGGTTCAGAGCCGTCGTCAACACTCTACCACCTTGAGGGAGATCTGGGGGCTTCCACCCACTCCTACCTTGTTAATCGTGCCTGTATAGTGACAGGCATTGCCGGGGCTTCACGTTTTGCGTGGTGACGTCACCACACCACTTTATTAACAAAATGTATAGGAAAAGGGGGCATGCTGCTTAGAAGCCTGTATCTCAGGCATCTAAACAGTTACAGACCCTCAAGACACACTGTTGGAAAGTTAATCGCCTAACCTTTCCAACAGTGTAAGTCTTGATTCAGGGGGAGTTAAAAAAAAAAAATCAAAAGATTTCTAAAATAATAATAAAAAAATAAAAAAACGTAAAACAGCTTAGCACCCAGGTGGGAAAGTGCTTAGCACTAAAAGGATTAAAGTATTAACCCAAGTCTCCCTGGGACAAAGTGAAACAGACACAATTTTTAGATGTATTTTACAACAATAGGCTGCAAAATAAATAAGGACTGTATATTGCAATAATGTTTCACTTGCAACAATGAAACCTTTATGTATTGGTGAAATGTCAAGTTTAATGGCCCTTCAAATCCTAGAAACCCTTAAAGGGATATTAAACCCACATTTTTTCTTTCATGAATCAGAGCATGCAATTTTAAGCAACTTTCTAATTTACTACTACTATACACTTTTCTTTGTTCTCTTGACATCTTTATTTGAAAAAGCAGGAATGTAAGTTTACGAGGAAGCCCATTTTTTGGTTCAGCACCCTGGATACTGCTTGCTGATTGGTGTCTGTATTTAGCCACCAATCAGCAAGCTGTACCTAGGCGCTAAACCAAAGATGGGCCGGCTCATAAGTGTACATTCCTGCTTTTTCAATTAAAGATACCAAGAGAACATAGAAAAATTGATAACAGGAGTCAATTAAAAATTTGCTTAAAATTGCATGCTCTATCTGAATCATGAGAGAAACAAATTGGGTTCAGTATCCCTTTAAGACCCACCTTTTGAAGGCCTACTTTTTCAAACAGTGTGTGACTTGGGGGTAGGGTTGCCACGTAAGCAATGTTTCCTGGACACTTATGAGTTACACATGCTGCAGGGTATGCACGGAGGAACATGAATAGTGCTGTGCAGGATCACTATTCGTGTCTGTCCAGGGGTGCAAATTCATGTTCCCCTCTGCCTACCCTGCAGCATGTGTAACTCATAAGTGTCCAGGAAAACATGGCTGAGGTGGCAACCCTACTTAAAACAGTAGTTTTTAAAACACACTGATAATATATACACAAATATATACACCAATATAACAGGCCCTGAAAAGGCCTAGAGACCCCAGAAGCTCTTTAAAATAAAGCCCCTATATAAGTTAATAACCAGGTGATCACTGTGATAATAGTTAATACCAGATGAGACTAAATGTCCGTTTATTTGCACAGAAGCAAATGAGAACAACCCCTATGTGCAGATCATAGTTACATAACTATACTAAAAGGCCCTTATTTATATGAGGATAACCCCTTCTTGTTATTATAGGGAACAAAACACAGACTCACTATCGTTTATAATATTGTTTATTAAAATGACTTGTTCTTGCAGGTGTCTTACACGATATGATATATACATAAAATAATGTTATAGTCTGGATCTGCTGGGTCTCCTGAAAAGAAGATACATAATATGTGTGTGTTTCTAACTGACAAATGGCCTAGAGAAGGGCTTAGATGTGAGCAGCATCTAAAAACTGCACAACAGCTCAGCACAGTGGTGGAAATGCTCAGCAGTTAAAGAGATTTGATGGAGGAAAAAATCCAAGATTGGTTTTGTTTCAAATCGTATTATATAGAAAATATCTCAACAACAGTGATGCACTGTGATGAAAAGTGTGTTTATTACTTTTTACATTGTTTGTATGTTTTAGTGTAACCCTAACCATGTTTTATTTATATTTAATAAGGAACTTGCTCATACGTTTAAAGGGACATGAAACAGATGATTCAGATAGATCACTGGTTTTCAAATCTGCCCTCAGACCTCCCTAACAGGCCAGATTGTGAGGATATCTGAACTGGAGCACAGGTGAAATAATCAGCTGATTAGTAACTATGGTTATTTTACCTGCTCTCACCCAAGGTGATCCTTAAAACCTGACCTGTTGGGGAGGCCTGAGGAGAGGTTTGAAAACCAGTGAGAGAGAGCAATATAAGTTTCCAGTTTACATCTGTTATCACGTTTGCTGCCATCTAGTGCTCGGGCAAATGTATTACATCACTAAGACTATTCTCTCAAAACTGTTGCCACACAGTGCTATGGACACGTGCACTCTCCTAAACCTACCTACCTGCTTTTTATCAAAGGATACCAAGTAAATTTGATAATAGAAATAATAATCAGTTTAAAAAATAAATAAATATATATATATATATACCAAGTATCTGCACTCAAGTCTAAACAAAGTGTTAGATCTTATACGGTTGTAAAACCCAAACATTTTCCTTTTGTGATTCAGACCATTTAAAAAAAGTTTTCAATTTTACTTTTATTATCAAACTTGCTTCATTCACATAGTATTCTTTGTTGAAGATGTTTTACTAGGAATAACTAAAAATACCTTGAGATTTAAATATAAAAATGTTTAAAGGACCATTAACTATAATAGAATTGGATAATCATCAAGTGCAGAATAAAGAGACAACACAATTTTAAATGAGCAGTAGATTTTTATCTCTATTCTAAAAATGTCAAAATATACTTCAATTTGCCGACTCCCTTTAACATTGACAGCCATCAGCCAAACTCATATATACACACACATATACATACATATACATACATATATACACATATATATACAGGGAGTGCAGAATTATTAGGCAAGTTGTATTTTTGAGGATTAATTTTATTATTGAACAACAACCATGTTCTCAATGAACCCAAAAACTCATTAATATCAAAGCTGAATAGTTTTGGAAGTAGTTTTTAGTTTGTTTTTAGTTTTAGCTATTTTAGGGGGATATCTGTGTGTGCAGGTGACTATTACTGTACATAATTATTAGGCAACTTAACAAAAAACTAATATATACCCATTTCAATTATTTATTTTTACCAGTGAAACCAATATAACATCTCAACATTCACAAATATACATTTCTGACATTCAAAAACAAAACAAAAACAAATCAGTGACCAATATAGCCACCTTTCTTTGCAAGGACACTCAAAAGCCTGCCATCCATGGATTCTGTCAGTGTTTTGATCTGTTCACCATCAACATTGTGTGTAGCAGCAACCACAGCCTCCCAGACACTGTTCAGAGAGGTGTACTGTTTTCCCTCCTTGTAAATCTCACATTTGATGATGGACCACAGGTTCTCAATGGGGTTCAGATCAGGTGAACAAAGAGGCCATGTCATTAGATTTTCTTCTTTTATACCCTTTCTTGCCAGCCACGCTGTGGAGTACTTGGACGCGTGTGATGGAGCATTGTCCTGCATGAAAATCATGTTTTTCTTGAAGGATGCAGACTTCTTCCTGTACCACTGCTTGAAGAAGGTAGACAGAAAAAACAAAAGCGCAAAAGAGAGAGGATTCAAGTGCAATTATAACACAAAGTAGCGCAAATAAGTGATAAATCTACTCACCAGATGTATGATAAAAAATTGCCTTTATTTATTCACAAAGATAAAACACTTTGTTTCCGTGCACAGCACCCACAGATGACTGGTAACTGGAAGTTCTTGAAATGGCAAGTCTACGCTTGCGGCAGGGTTTTCCGGACAGCCCGCCCTCAGTATAGCAGTCCTGTTTTCTGGTGCTCCTGACGGATATGAACCCCAACGCGTTTCCCCCGGTGTTCGCCGGGCTTTATCAAGGGGATATTCTCCAGATAGTTTAATATCGGGTTGTAGCAAACAATGGCTCCTTAAGTACCCGTATGTGATAAAAACACTCCACCCTAAAGAGGGGCCTGTCTGCCATCTGGTTCGTGATTGGCTTATATAAACCAATAGAGAAACAATGCATATACTTAAAATTCATTCATTAAAACTTGTTATACACGGCATTAACTAAGATAAAAAATGTATACAAATCGTTCATATATTTCGTCAGCACACACACATATCGTACCTAATTTATCGGACTGCTCTATACCTAGCGCTGAGTAGTGTTCTGGTGTTGTTGGTGTATCTATTTCTTTTCTTCTAATCAGCAGCAGAAGGTATTTTACAGCCCATCAATAATATATCTATAGAGTGTGTGAGAGTGTGTGAAACTATGTCTGAAATTTTTGGTAACTCAACAAATAGAGAAAAAAGATTGAGAGAACAAAATCTTTTAGATAATAATGAAAGTTTAAATCTGGCAAGTAGTGATGACCCTGATTCTTTGTTTAAGAATCTGGAAAAATTATTGGAAAGAGATTCCAAAGACTGGCAGGATTTAATCCTACTAGAGAATTACATATTACACAATGTGGTACCTAGGGGTTTAAGACTTTTTAAAAAACCAGCATTTGACCTGGAAGATATAGAATATTCCACAGAGTGGGAAACTGCACTACATGATTGTTCACTGAAAATGATTAAAATACTCATAAAATACAGGGAAAATAGATTGGAAAAAACAAAGGTTGAATTAGATGAAACAATCACTAAAATACAGCCTTTTAAAACAGAGGAAAAATGGGTTACTAGAAATAGAAACATTCAAACAAGAATTGGGACTCTGGATAAGGAGCTAATACTTAAGAAACAACAGAAATTAGTGAGAGATATGACTGATTATAAAGAGAATAAAATATATACTTATCAAAGAAAAATTAAGAACATCTCCACTAATGGAAGTTATCAAAACTATCGAAATAATAACAATAGACAATCCAACCTAGAAGGTCCACAAACACAGAATACAAAATCGAATGAGCAAAGAAAGGGAGTTCAACCACCAACCACTAGGGAACCAATATATAAGAATACATATGAAGGAGGGCCCAGAAGGGACAGTACATATCAGAACAAACAACAATACTTTCACAATAATAACAAAAACAAAAGCCATCAGGATAATAAACATACACCATCCTCACATTATAACAAATCACCACAATGGAGACAAAAGAATCCACATGAGCACACACAAGAGAATATTTCCTTACACAATAGATTTGATGCTCTAAGGGACAATGGTAATTTCTATGATAGTGAGGAATGGGAAATGAGAGGAGCTAAACCTAAAGAAAATAGGACTCATTTTTTAGATATGCGAGAATTGACAAAAGAGCAACATTCAAGAACACATATAGAGAACATAGACAGCCAACGACCAAGGAAGTGAAGTTTAGAACTAGACGAGGAAACAGAGCGGGAACACGAATACAGGCAGCAAGGAAGAAGGCGGAGGGATTAGATGTAGCAAAAAAGGAGATATTTAATCTATCTAACATTAATCTAGATGAAAATGACATTCGTCTTCTAAATAAGGGGTTAAAGTTTGCTCCAAAAACGAAACCAAACAAACTACAAATGTTTATAGATGTTCATAAGTTCACTAGGAAATTGACATTGAAACGGTACTTCCTAAAAAATCCTATAAATAGAAATAAAGATGAAAATAGACATTTAGAATATTTAGATCTCAAAACACTCCAAACTTTAAAAACTTTGGAATGTGAAAGTAGGGACCTAACAGGAACAAATACAGCCACTAATATTGAGAGTAATGAGGATGAACTCTTAAATATATCAGTACATGATTCTGAAGTTGAAATCAATCATTCAAAGTTCAAGGCCCGATCTTCTTTTAATCCGGTAGGATTCCAGGGCGACCAGATCTCTATGTTTTCCAAATGTGTCCTGAAGGATATAGAAAAAGTTTTTGAAAAAGAAGACTCATTCATTACCAAACACAATGATAATTTAACCATTTTAGAAAGGAAATCACTTAAAAAACTATCACAAGATCCAAACATAATTATACGCTCAGCAGATAAGGGTGGTGGGATTGTGGTCCAAAATAATGTGGACTACTTAAAAGAAGCATTTAATTTACTTGAAGATAAAAATACATACACAGTCATTAGAGATCCAACAGAACAATATATTAAAGATGTGGGCCTACTACTTAAAACAGCTAAAAATGATACCATTATCAATAATGACGAATATAAATTTTTATTCACTACACAACCCAATACTGCCGTGTTCTACCACATACCCAAAATCCACAAGGACCCGATATGTCCCCCTGGCAGGCCCATTGTGTCAGGTATCGGGTCCTTGTGTGATAACCTCTCAAAATACATCGACTATTATCTTCAACCGATGGTTAAGAACACAAGAGCATATATAAAAGATACTCAGGCAGTTATACGTATGTTTGAAGGCACAAAATGGGATAACAATATGAGCTGGATAACATGCGATGTGTCCGCATTATATACATCAATTCCCCACCAAAAAGGTGTACCAGCCATCAAAAAAGAATTTGAGAATTGGAATATACCAGATAGCCATGTCAAGTTTCTATTGGATAGTATCAACTTTGTCCTGAGCCATAATTATTTTTTATTTGAAAGCAAATATTATCTGCAGATCCACGGCACAGCGATGGGGACCACGTTTGCCCCATCCTATGCCAATCTGTATGTTAATGCATATGAACACGAGTATATATGGAATAACAACCCCTTTATAGAGAACATTTTGAAATATGGCCGGTACATAGATGATATCATTATTCTATGGCAGGGTGATATCTCAAAACTAGACAATTTTGTCTCCCATATGAATGAAAATTCATACAATTTAAAATTTACCAAACAAACTTCACAAACATCGATAGAATTTTTAGATTTAGTACTTTTTACTAGTGACAATTCTAATAATGAGAAAAGTATCTGTGTCAAGAATTATAGAAAACCCACAGAAGGGAATGGTTATATTGAAGCGACTAGCGCACATAAAAAATGCTGGATAAATAACGTACCGTATAGCCAGTTCTTAAGGATAAGAAGGAATTGTACACATTTTAAAAACTATGAGGAAGAAGCTGACATTTTAGAGAGTAAGTTTTTAGCTAAAGGATACGATGCAAACAATATTAAACTAGCTAGACAAAAGGCCGGTATCAAAGATAGACAAGATTTAATTTCTTTAAAACATAGAGATGCACCGAATAAGATTAATAATAATAATGAATGTATAAGATTCACAACCGCATTCAGTGAAGGTGCAGGGGCAATTAAGAGCATTATAAACAAACATTGGTCAATCTTAAAAGCAGATCCCCTTTTAGGACCACATCTCCAAGAAAAAGCCAACATATCATATAGAAAGGGCATGAGTCTTAAAAACTATTTAGCACCAAGTAAGATATGTTGTAAGACTGACAACAAGAACAAATTACAAGAAACTTGGCAGAGTACCTGGAAGGGGACACTACGATGCTCCAAGTCTAGATGCACGATGTGTCCTCATGTAGAGAGATCAAAATTCTTCAGTAACTCTAGTAAAACTAATCACTATGAAATTGATTTCAAAAGCAATTGTGAATCTACATACGTAGTCTACTTGTTAAACTGTGGGTGTGGCCTAATGTATGTAGGTCGCACAAAACGCCAAGTAAGACGCAGAGCCTGTGAACATGTTTATAACATAAAAGAAAAATTGATCAAACATAATGTTGCAAAACATTTTTTTGAATATCACAATAGTGATCCTGTCTCTTTAAAAATCCAGGTAATTGGGTGGATCCCACCAACTAAGCATAACAGATTACTAGAATTGAGGAAACTAGAGACATATTGGATATATAAATTAATGACATTACATCCTCAAGGTCTCAACATTGACATTGATGTGGCTGCCTATATGTGAATCAGAATAAGCCTCAAGGTGTTCCGCACAAGTATGACTTTCTTTCGCTTTTTTAAATTTTAACATCAGTGTTTAGCAAATTTTTAAATCAAATTCAATTTTTTAATTATTTATTTGTAGAAATCTAATTATTTTAATATGTATCAACTTTTCCCTTTGTTAATATAACTTCATCCAGTTGTTATGAACTACTATTTCAATCAATTATGTAATTTTTAATGTTTCTTACAGTATCTCTAAAAGGTTCTTATTCGTAACATATATA